>NC_048304.1:7372685-7431306 GCF_013100865.1 Trachemys scripta elegans | reverse complement strand
ATATTGAGGAGATATATATACACACATACAGAGAGCATAAACAGGTGGGAGTTGTCTTACCAACTCTGAGAGGCCAATTAAGTAAGAGAAAAAAAACTTTTGAAGTGATAATCAAGATAGCCCAGTACAGACAGTTTGATAATAGGTGTGAGAGTACTTACAAGGGGAGATAGATTCAATGTTTGTAATGGCTCAGCCATTCCCAGTCCTTATTCAATCCTGAGTTGATTGTGTCTAGTTTGCATATCAATTCCAGCTCAGCAGTCTCTTGTTGGAGTCTGTTTTTGAAGTTTTTCTGTTGTAAGATAGCCACCCGCAGGTCTGACATGGAATGACCAGACAGGTTAAAGTGTTGGGCTCTGGTCCAGATATCTGTGCCCACCCTGAGACTGGCAGATTTCAGTGAGGCTTCACAAAGGCACAGTCTTCCTGCATATGGTTGCAGTTCCAGACTTGGGGCCTTGGAGGGATTAGTTTTAATAAGAAAGTTTGTTTCCAAGTTATTTAGCCCTGCAAAAATTGCTACATTTACTGGAGAAGAACACAAGGAGCATGAAACAGAAATAGAAACAATGGCAATATTCCCAACACTATTTATAGGGGATATGGTCAGTGGTATAATACTAATTGGATAATACAATTGGTAAGGACTTCATTCCATTATGTTGATTTTTCAGTAAAAAACAGCTAAAAAGGTTTAATTAGATTGTAAGTGTTTTGGGGCAAAGACCATCTTTTCTATGTTTGTATAGTCCCTAACACAATGGGATCTTGGTCCATGACTGGGATTCCTAGGTGCTATGATAGTAACTAGTAAAGAAGCAACCAAACTAATTTAAAAAAACTGTTTTGTTGTCAATGACCTAGAACAGTACAAAGCACAATCTCCTTTTCAGAATAGAGATTCGTGGTTGGAGGCTAGTGGTTTTGTTCGGCATTATTTGCAATGACCAAATGATAGCCCAGTTGCAGAAAACAACAATGAACCAACTTTCACACTTGTGACTTGAATGGTTATCAGAAGGAAGGTACGGAACTGTTTTCCTTTTGTGAACAGCAGGGTAAATGAAAGGAGAAGCGACTAAATTCTAAAACATTTAGGATGCTGATAGTTTTTTCTCTTTCCTTGATTTAACAAGATCTGCAGTTCTATGGTAAGCAGAGAAGTGTAATGCTTTGTAATTTAAATTTTTTTTTATATATAAACAAGAAAAGCAAAGAAAGGCACCATTAATTTAAATTAAGATCTTAGATAATAAAATCTTTACCTTTACATCTCAGAAATAGTTAAACAAGTGCATTACTGATGTCCTGCAGAAGCATACATTGAAGGTAAAAATAGTATTATTCTATGTCATGACTGCTGCTTACATGGTTCTACTTTCTCTTGCCGGGAATGGCTTTACCCTCTGTTAGCAATTATCAGCAGTGCCCAGGCTGCTGTCGATAATCATACCACGCAACACAGGAATGATAGTGACTCTGATGAAAGAGGTGTAAAAGAAAATAGAACTTCATTCCTGCAAATCGATTCTGCAGTTTTCCAATTTCCCCATTCAGTACTAGTAAAGGCTGTGAAATTGACCAGAGCTATATAAAATGAAAGTGAAGGGAGAATAGCTACAACTCTTACCTTTTAGCAAATGACATCCTCATATATTTGTCCTTCTCTGACTGCAGATATCACCTGCATTATGTCCTCAGTGTGTCATTTCTTTTGGTGTGGAGACTCTGGCTTGTCTGGATTAGCGTTCAAAATGAAGGAATGCAATGGAGAGTGTTTTTAACATAGATATAGCATTTAACCAGATACTTTACAGAGGAAACAGTTCTTCTTGCAATAGCTCATCTTTATGATGTTTTTGGTGGATAAAAAATTTGCCACACACATAGCTTTAAATATTTGTTAAATAGCAGTAGTATCATATAACACAGCAAGAAAACATACCAGACGGAAACATTTTATGGGAAAAGTGTTATGTACCATTCAGTAGTCCCACAATCCAAAAATAGGGATGATACGGTTATGGCTCAGAAGTGACTTTAATTCTAAGCCCTTTATTTTACAAGTGATTACAACTTTATTTTTTTTTTAAATAAAAGTATCATATTTAAACTTAGAGCCTGATCCTCCTTGTGCACTCAGAACTCCCACTGACTTCCCCAGGAGTCTTGCCTGCAAAAGAAACGTAGGCTAAGGTCATTGACTTCTTTCTCATTCTTGTGAGGAAGCCAAGTGGGTTAGGATGCCAAGTGGCAGAAGGAGTAAGAAGGGAGCAGAGGAGTTTTAAAGGAAGAGGAAGAACATTTTTTCATATATTTGGGAATAAGCTGATCGGGGGGGGGGGGGGGGGGACTTTGCATACATAGTTTGATCACTTACATTTTTCAGTACCTGGCTGAACCCACAAATAAGTACAGTATTTGGTACATCCACCACAGAAATAGGGGCTGGCTGCAAAATTCAGATCATGGTTTAGATTCTGAAACAACCTCTCTTTCTTCAAATTGTTCAGATCCAGGGCTTTGGGTTGAACTGATCACCAGATAAGATGCCGTTTTTAATGAGCAGAACTGGTCTCCTTGAAAACCACACAAGTATTCAAAATTCAAGACTGACTGTTCTGCCTGAAGAAAGAACAGGAGTACTTGTGGCACCTTAGAGACTAACAAATTTATTTGAGCATAAGCTTTCGTGGGTTACAGCCTACTTCATCGGATGCATGTAGTGGAAAATACAGTAGGAAGATATAGATATATATATATATATATATATATATACACACAGAGAACATGAAACAATGGGTGTTACTATACACACTATAATGGTGTCCAATGTACATGGCCAAACCGGACAGTCTCTACGCAAAAGAATAAATGGACACAAATCAGACATCAAGAATTATAACATTCAAAAACCAGTTGGAGAACACTTCAGTGTCCCTGGCCACTCGATTACAGACCTAAAAGTCGCAATATTACAACAAAAAAACTTCAAAAACAGACTCCAACGAGAGACTGCTGAATTGGAATTAATTTGCAAATTGGACACCATTAAATTAGGCTTGAACAAAAACTGGGAGTGAATGGGCCATTACACAAAGTAAAACTATTTCCCCATGCTTATCTCCCCCCGCTCCCCCACAGTTCCTCATATCTCCTTGTCAATTGCTGGAAATGGGCCATTTTCATTACCACTACAAACAGTTTTTTTCTCTCCTGCTGATAAAAGCTCAACTTAACTGATCGCTCTCCTTATAGTGTGTATAGTAACATCCATTGTTTCATGTTCTCTGTGTATATATATATATATATCTTCCTACTGTATTTTTCATTACATGCATCCGATGAAGTAGGCTGTAGCCCACGAAAGCTTATGCTCAAATAAATTTGTTAGTCTCTAAGGTGCCAAAAGTCCTCCTGTTCTTTTTGCGGATACAGACTAACACGGCCGCTATTCTGAAACCTGTTCTGCCTGAGCAAATGGAATCAGACAGTGATGGAAAGTTCTTTGGTAATTGATTAACTCAGATCTAGGATATCATTCTTCCTGGAGGAAGTACTGAAATTATTTCAGAAAGAAATATGCTTGCCAGAAAGGATGTTTGACTAACCAGCTCTCAGAATTGCAGTGGGGATGTGAAACAGTAGAATTAAGAAATGACAATCTTGCTACTGCAAGCACCAAGGATCAGTTAGAAGTTAAAGAGAATTTTATTAATGGAGATATCCCATCTCCTAGAATGGATCTTGAAAGGTCATCAAGTCCAGCCCCCTGCCTTCACTAGGCAGGACCAAGTACTGATTTTGCCCCAAATCCCCAAGTGGCCCCCTCAAGGATTGAACTCACAACCCTGGGCTTAGCAGGCTAATGCACAAACCACTGAACTATCCCTCCACCTAGAGTATACTGGAATCTCTCCACATTATGCCCTACAGATGATTAAGAGGAGGAAAATCTTTGCTGATGTGAAAAACACAATTCTAAGTGCTCAGTATGTTCTCAATGGTTCTGTACCCAGTCCATCTACTATTTGAATGTATAGGAAACATTCATTGTTAGAACATCTGGTAGATTTCAAGACTTTGTCTCAACCACACAAAGTGAAACTGTAAAGGGAAATGCTTGAAGAGTCCTTCCTTGTCCCAGTTACCAGGGAAACAAAATGGAAGAGAATATTGACAGGGCACTGTGGCTTAAAGCCATCTTTTCCACTAGCCCCCTCTGCAGGATTAGAGCAACCTAGAATCAAAATCTCTGGGTGGCAACAGTAGGTTGGGCCTCTGTCTCTGTTCTTGCACTTTAAGAAGGATTGGAGCAGAAGGGTGTTGGCAAAGGGACTTAAAGTCACCTTTGTGCTTCCTGTATTCTCAGGCAACCTCAGAGCAGCTCTCACTTACGCTTAGGCTACAACAGTATTCTTGCATGTGTGGACAGCTGAGAATAGCTAGCGTCCACGTGCTCTGACAATGCCCCTTCCTCTCCCTTCCTACACCAAGAGGGTTCACGTGAAGTTGTTCCATAACCTGGGGGGTGAGCCCCCTTACCAACAGATTATAAAGGCAGAAGGGACCATTGGGATCATCTAGTCTGACCTCCTATACAATACAAGCCATACGACTTCCCTGAAACTAAAGCACAGCTTTAAGAGCAACACCCAGTTTTGATTTAAACATTCCCAGTGATGGAGAATCCACCATGATGCTTGAGAAGTTGGTCCAGTAGTAAATTACCCTCATGGTTAAAAATTCACACCTTCTTTCCAGTTTGAATTTGCTTGGCTTCAACTTCCAGCCATTGCAACTTGTCTCTTAGATCAAAGAACACTCTATTATCAAGTTTGCCATATGGACACCTACAGACTGTGATCAATCACCCCTTAACCTTCTCTTTGTTAAAATAAACAGATTGAGATCCTTATGTTCCTCATTTCATGTTTTCCAGTCCTTTTATCATTTTCATGGCTCTTCTCAGAGCCACAGCAATGGGGTACGTATGTCCTGAGAGCTGTTTCCATCCTTTGATTGGCCCCTTCAAGACACAAAACCAGCAAGAAGGGCCAGCGGGGAACAAACAATAAGGACTGCTATGTTTAAGTAATCTGGGATCTAGAGAGCCAGAGGGAACTGCCAGGTTCTGTCTGTATCTAGCAGCCTCAGTAAAAATTGGGGCTGATATTATTTGCAACCAGGTCCTATCTTTTTTCTACTTAGAGGGACATTATGCTGGTCAGTCAGGTATTCGGAGGACATGATTGTATTGTTGAATTGGCTATAGCCATTCGGAATGATGTTGCTCCTGGAGATGCTGCTCCTCTTAATTATTCTGACGGTGACGTAAAGGCATAGCAGCCCCATAGTAACTGATTCCCTGGGTCGTGTGGGGATTCAGCAGGGACTCCAGCTCTGTGTCTCTGATTTCCATAGCTGGCAGATTGCATCAATGCAGGAACACAAGAAACAGAGGCTGTTGATGGCAGCATCACACAGACTCCAGATTCCAGTCTGGAGACTTTTTTTTTAAGCTGCACTTAGCTCGTGGAAGGTTTTCCAACTTAATAAAATAGTGGAACCTCTCCAGTTCAAATCAGAGTCAGAGCTGCATTGGACACTGTGGTGAAAAAGGGAAGACAGGAGAGAAGGTGTAAATCTTGGGAGGAAAATCAGCTTCACTAAGGCTTAGTCTACACAACCTACACTACAGAGTTAGGTTGCTGTAAGGCAGTTTATGTCAATCTAATTATGTCAGTGTTTTCACTAGAATGCTGCTTCCACCGAAGTAAGTGGCCCGCTACACTGACATAATTCCATCTCCTCGAGAGGTGTAGCACTTATGTCAGTGTACTTAGGGCGACGAGTGTCATAGCTAGGGTCATAGAACAGTGACACTACAGCACAGCGAGCATCAGCTGTACTAACCCACCCAGAACCCTGGGTAATTATGAAGCTTGCTCATGATGACACTCATGCTGCCACAGCTTCACAGTTCTGTGACCTGAGCTAGTGAGATTAAAACCTGCTTGGGTATGTCGGCTCAAACTGCAACCACACCCAGTGATTGCAGTCTAGATGTACTCTAAGGAGGAGAGGGAGTTACAAATCTAAACTACCTCTTCCCTGTGCATCTGTGAATTAGAGGCCAAATGCTTCTTGATGGTCAGAATCCTCCCTCCACTAAGGACCAGATCTAGGAACAAAGACAGCCTGATTTCTAAGCCTAGCTCTACTACGGATTTGTGGCTCAGTGCCGGAGAACTCTGAGAAACCTTCCCTTAGTTCCAATGACTTCAAAGGGAGGTAAGGGGCACTTAACACTCATGGCATCTGGCAGATGCTGCGTAGCATTCAGCCAAGTCACTTCACTGCCTCAGTTTCCCTGTGTGTAACATGAAAATAATAATTCCAGCTCATTAACAAACAGTGTAAAATTCAAAATAATTTCCACTCAACAGGTTTTCATTTATTTGAAAATATTTAATTTAGAAAATTTGGGGGGTTCATTTTCCCCCCTCTTTCCTCTCATTTTGACAGTTTACCACTGGAAAAAAAAACAGGTGAGGGGGTGAAATGTTGGATGGAAAACCCAAAAATGAAAAGCGAGAAAACATGTTTTTTTGTTTTAGGGTTTCTCTTAAAAAATGGAAAATTTTGAAAAAGTTATTTTTTTCATAAAAAATTTCACTTAAAAAGGCCATTTTTTGATCAAAGAAGATTTTGTTCAAACAATTTTGACCAATTCTAATAATAAAAATAAAATAAGAATACCAAAGGTGTTGTAATGACTAATTAGTTAATGTATGTAAAGTGATTTGAATAAGTAAAGTCCTACTGTATATGAAAGATAAGAAGTAGCAGAATTAATACTGTTGCATTCTGAAACAAACCTAATATTTTAACTGGAAAAAACCCTGGCATTCACTTTGAACAATCTAACCTTGGAAAATAATCCCTTTGAAATTGTCTTTTATACATAAGGCATACTGTGTCATTGACTGCAGTACTATCACAAGCAGACACATTAATTTAGTTGCACTACAATAATTTAATACATTGATGCATTGATTTAATTAGAGTGTTTTATATTTAATGATTCCAAGAAATAACACATTTTGCTGGAGGAATCTTTTAAAAGACACTACTCATTGTAGTTTAAACTGGGGGGGATAGAAGATCATTTGGGGAAGTTGCCCTTGAAAGTAGATTAATCTTATCATACTGAGCACAGTGGGCATTACATTAGAATAGAGCAAAGACTGGCAGGGGGCAATTAATGGGGCAGATATTGGAGTGCCTTTCTTGATCACCCCATACTGTACAGTGGATTGGGCCTTGCTGAGACAGGCTGGTGGAAACAAGAACCCTGATGAGATATGACTCTGCTAATTTCAAGAAGTGCCACCTCCTAGCTGCAGGGGTAACTTTATTGAAACCATCTGTTGTTTTGGAAAAACACACACACCAAACTCTCCTCCCCTCCAAGCATTTAACCTTTGTTTTAAGGCAATCCAAAACCACACTGCAAATCCCTCCTTAATCTGAGAATGACAGGCCCTACTGTTTCCAACAAGTCTCAACAGCTACCAAAAATCTGACAGACTGTTTTGGATCAGACGATTTTAATCTGTGGCAGCAGTGTATTTGGGAGCAAGTCTTTTAGAACAAAGTATACATTTATACATTTGACCCTACACCCTCCTAGAGTGTAATAATATATTTATAAACACACTGATAACGCTATATGTAAGTGAGAATCCTACAATGCATAATCACAGGGCACCCTGTGATTTAAGGACTGCCTGAAATACTTGTTCTACACAGAGACACATAAGGAGAAAAGCTTTGGTTCATGTAGCCCCAGTGAAAGCTGTTTTTCAGGAGCTATTCCCGGTGGCGCTATTGAAGGAGAGACTCCCATTTGGGCTATGATGGGCTTTGTAGCTGGTCTATGGATCTGGTTCAGCAACGTATTGAATCATGTGCTTAAGAAGTCGAGCCCTTTAAGTTCCTGGGACATAAAGCAGTATGTGATTACAGCAAAGCACATGGTTAAGTGCCTTGCTGAATCTAAGCCTCAGACTCCAATAGCACCATTGGTCACAGCAGGACATTCACTGGGTCTAAATGAACCAAAGCTTTTTCACTGGTAAATTTCCATTAGGTACTGATGTGAACTCACTCAACTCCATTATCTCATTAAGGGGTAGACTGCCATAGCATGTAGTCAGCCACCCAGGGGAGTAAGCCCCCTAAACACATACACACAGTCTTCTGCTCCACCCAGCTCAGATTGGGATTCCACCTCTTGGAGGGAAACCAGTCCTGCCATTGTGCGCAAGTGGCCAGGATGGGAGGGGACGGAGAGAGAGAGGGAATGGGAGGACCTCTGGTTCCACCCCTCCATCCTCTCCCCATTCACTGAGTGGGGACACAGTGGGCATTAAACTGCTCCATATGAAGGGGTGAAGTAATTCTGCACGTGTATGTGCACACACACAAGCACACATGACCTGATGTAAAGAGCAACCAGAGAAAGCCATGTGTGGTGCATAACAAGTCTTATTGGTTGGTCACACAAAACCCAGGAACTGTGCTCCATATTCTTGAGTGCCATCTACTGGCATTTTTATCTATCAACTATTTACATTTCTTCAGCTACAGCACTCCTGGAACAGGGAGGAATTGGTTACACTCCAGAGATACCTGCTGCCCCTTCGAGCAGACTGTAAAATTACAACAATCTAATTGGCATTGGTCATATATGCAAAAAAAAAATTTTTTTTCATGACATTTGGATTGCTCAGTGCCTTTTTACAGTATGTTTTTCTTACTTGCTTTCTCTGCACCTTGTGTTTTTAGGAGTCTTGAATAGGAAAAAGACAGTCCCTGGGGCCAGAACAGAAAGACAAACCTTCACATTTTTGACTTGCATAAAATCTCTGGCTAAATGCAGTGGGTTTATTTTTCACCTCTCAGAAAACATCGTAAATTAAAGACATTCATTTTACAAGTTATTTTTGAATCCATGCTAAGCAAAAAGCAAAAGCTGAAATAATTTGGTTTTACCAACCTACTTGCTGAATTTTATAAAATAGGAAGGTAATGTTGACATGAAAATCTTGACAGGCTAATGCACAATGTGTTGTTCTTAAAAGCTCCCCGGCGTGTGCTTTTTATATATACTAGAAAGCAATGTGTCAGTATTCATTAAAAAAGGTGTGTACTACCTGGTATTGAGTTTGCTAAATAAGATGATGTCAGAGTAATGCTTCATTATACATAAATATATGCAAAGTGCAAATTCAACTGCATAGTTTGTATGCCATGAATTCACTCAGAGTATTTTACTGTCTGTATGTTAGTACTTCAATTTATTTGTTTATTTATTTTTGGAGCTGGTAATTTTTATTTTCTATTCTGCATGGTAGGTCCAATCCATTTCTAATTGTAATCTATGGAAGTTTTGCCATTGACTTAAATGATAGCAGCATCGGGCCCCGTGAGCATATATAAAAGTTGGTTACCAATTTTTAAAGTAAGGTTTAGGTTAGGTATATGTACTAAGGACAATTTGATGTTATTTCTCTCTGAAATCTCTACTGCAACAAAAATCAAAGCAAATTGTTGAGATCCTGGAGATTATGTGCAAATAGTCTTTCAGAATACTCTTCAAAAAGAAGACTCCTTGTCCTGGAATCTCGATAACATAACTTTCTCAAATTTGATTGGATCATATTTTCTCACTGTGTTAATTTCATTAGCATGATTTTCCCCAAGAAAGAAGGAACCCAAATTGTATAGACAAAAAGTCTTTATTTCTCCCCTATAACTGCCGTCTTCCTAAAGACATCTGGATGGTAAATTAGTAGTTTAAGAAAGCCACTCTCACAAATGCCTTCTTTTCAAAACTCTAACACATGGCATTATCTCAGAGCCTGAAACTGTGTTCTTTATACAAAAGGCCTTGAACTCTCTTTGGGTAGAACACTTTCATATCCTCTTGGATGGAACACTTTCATATCCTCTAAGCTCATACATTTTATGGTAATAAACTGTGGGATTTAGCACTTCTGTGACAACATGCATGCTTTGTGCATAGCAGAGAGAAGGGTTTTCCAAGCAAAAAATCGTCGGATAAAATGGATATAAACCAACGACACCTAGTCTGATGCTGTATTTACTTCTTACTGTACTTATTATTAGAATATTAACAAAGATCTCAAAGCTGAACTTCTGGCAGGACCTGTGCGTAGTGTTTATCCACGATGGGTCAAGTTCACATCTCCAGCAGAGATGGGGAGGGATCCACCCACTACTTCCTATCAATCAAGGGATGTGCCACGCTATTGAATGCTTTGTATAAGGCTACTTGCTAGAGTGACAGCACTCCAGCAATTTAGCAATCTTCAGTATACTTTCCCAATAGTGAAAACACTCCTTTAAAACAATCTTGTACTAATTAGTGTTTTGGATCCGATAATACCACTTCTTCCTAATTGGCATGACACAGATTAAGGTGGCAAAGCCAAAGGATTGTGTCACAGTTTAGAAACAGAAAAACAACCTTCTTGCAGGGAGAAGCACTGATACGCCATCCAAATTAGCTAGTTAATATAATCCCGCTAGTTCAGCAGTTTAAAATGCTGGCATTTTAATATTCTCTTCAATATTCCATCTCATCTAAAAAATAGAGGGAATTTTCAAGAAATTACAGGCACATTTCATTAATTGTTTGTATTGTGATAGTGCCTAGGAACCCTATTGTGCTAGCACACGGTACCAGCAAAGGAAGTCTATTGATGACATAGTATCAATAAACATCATATCTGTGTATTTTACGGGGCTCCATCCTGCAGCTCTTTCCCCTTTTGCAGTCAATGGGACTACTCACATTAGTAAGGGTTGCATGTTCAGGTCCATGTAGAGTGCTCTACTGGGTCTTTAAGACCATGTGGAGGTGTCCCATCCCTGTCTGAGCTCCAGGGCACTGTGCCTGGAAAGCCCCATCCCTGCTGAGGCTCCATGGTTCACTCTTAAAGTAGGCGCTCTTCCCTCGGCAACCCAGCAGCTTTGCCTTGCCTTACTCATCCCCAACTTTGTTGAAGACGCTAAAAGCTGGGAATGTAATTGTTCCTGGTCTGGATATGTTTACAGCAGGGGTAGGCAACCTATGGCACGCGTGCCGAAGGTGGCACGTGAACTGATTTTCAGTGGCACTCACACTGCCCGGGTCCTGGCCACTGGTCCGGGGGGGCTCTGCATTTTAATTTAATTTTAAATGAAGCTTCTTAAAATTTTTAAAAACCTTATTTACTTTACATACAACAATAGTTTAGTTATATAGTATAGACTTATAGAAAGAGACCTTCTAAAAACGTTAAAATGTATTACTGGCACGCGAAACCTTAAGTTAGAGTGAATAAATGAAGACTCGGCATATCACTTCTGAAAGGTTGCCAACCCCTGGTCTACTCTGTGAGAGGAGAGGGTCTTAGAGCCTGGCCCACAGCCCGGCCTGAACATCTACAATGCAATTTTATAGCCCCAGTGCCCAGGTCAGCTGACCCAGGCTGAGAGACTCAGTGCTGCAGGGTTTTTTATCGCAGTGTAGACAGACCCTGGGTGGGACTGAAAAGGGCTTCCTGGCTTTCTGTCCCCTTTGCACACTCATGCAGGGTCAGGCTCAATCTTTCCCAAACCCCCATAGGGCACCACAGATATAGCTACAGAGCAAAATAGATATAAGCAGATCTCAATAGACAGATATACACAGAGCAAGAGTTACATTACTCTGTTGTAACACCCCTCCAGTGAAAAATAAATTCAAGTCAAGAATTTGGGGTTGTTTAATTATTCTTTTTATTCTCTGTAAAAAAAAAAAGTGAACTTTAAACGAACTGCCAATAACAGTGAGAACATGAGGGAATTCACTAGACTCTGATGTTTATTATTTTATTACTATGGAACCCAGAGACCTTGATCAGGTCTTGTGTGTGTGTTAGTTTTTGTGAGTCTCCTCGGACTCCTGTACTGCAGGCAAAGCTCAATCCGAATTCACATTGCTATGTTGTTGTGGCAACCATATGAGTTTCCCTGCTGTCTTTGTTCTCCTCTCTGAGCAGTGTAAGAAACAAAAGGGAGGTCAACAGTTTGAAAGTAGCTGCCTTGTGTGCTGAGTGCTGCCAGTTTCACTTCCTGGGGGTTGCACACAGTGGAAAAGGCTTGCAAAATCCCTCAATTGATATTGACTAAAGAAAGGAAATTGGCAAGATCTGCTGTGTGAGCGCACAGCCAATGACCCAAGAAGACTGATCTGACAAGTGTGGGGAAAAGTGAAGCTGTAGCTCGTCAATCCACCTTTCAGGACGGATCTCAAGGGACCCCATTTATAAATTTTTAAAGTGGCACTTTGGTGCTAAGAGGTCAGATGCTGAACTCAGGAAGTTCGTTTCCCTTAATTGATGCTCTTTGTCGCTGTTGCTGTTTTGTTTGGGGGGGAGGGTTGGTAATACAGTGGGGTTACTTGATTCTTAGTATTTCTTTATTGTATTTAAAATTACGGTAGTGCTAGAGGCTCCACTCAAAGATTGGGGCCCCATTGTGGTAGGCCCTGTGGGCAAACAACGAAAAACCAGTCCCTGCCCTAAAGAGCTGATTTGGGCTTTCTTGTTTCTTTTTTGGCTGCTCCGATTGAAAAGCAAATGGCATTGGCCTGAGCCGGACACAATGCAAGCAGAGGCTGTGCAAATGTCTACATCACCACAGACCCGGAATGATGTCCCCAGGAACTATGGACCATCACAAATTTCACCACCTTCTGCTCCAAGTGCAAGGCCCACTTCTTCGACCTGGCTTCTCTAATCAAAGAGCAGTGTGTTCATTTAAAAAAAAAAAAAAGCCAGACAAACACTACCTAAACAAAACACTTCACAGCACACACTATTTTCTCCCTGGGGAGAGGGTGGGAAAAAAAAAAAAGAAAAAGCCTTCTGTGACACATGTTAATCATGACACAAGGCACCTATAGGGGGAAGGGATAGCTCAGTCTTTTGAGCATTGGCCTGCTAAACCCAGGGTTGTGAGCTCAATACTTGAGAGGGCCACTTAGGGATCTAGGGCAAAATCAGTACTTGGTCCTGCTAGTGAAGGCAGGGGACTGGACTCAATGACATTTTAGGGTCCCTTACAGTTCTATGAGATAGGTACATCTCCATAATTTAATTTAATATATAAAAGACAGAATAGAATAGCTCTGCTATCCACAGTCATGTCGACCAACAAACTCTCTTATTCTAGCCCTGGCCTCTCTGAAACGTTGTGCTGTGAATTTGTTTTTAATGTGACTTTGTGGGGACTCAGATGTTACCTCCAAACTTGTGACTTAACCTAGGATCCAAATCCAGTTCTTCTGAAGTGAAAAGCAAGTGCATTAATTTAGTACATTACCTAGCACTCTTTGTGTCAGAGCTTTGGGCCAAGTTCACCCCTGGCTTACCCCTATGGGATTGGGGAGGAATGTAGACCAGACGGCACAAGTTGAACATTGTGGGCAAAGTTAATGAACTCTGTTGCTGAACAGACATTTTATATCATTGTGAATTGTTTCAAAGTGGTAAAATTTACAGCTCAATATTGTTAGCAACATAAGCTGTGGCAACATCTCGTTCTAAATCAAAGAAAAATCAATATTTATATGCTTTATCACTGTTGCGTGCATCATCGTAGGTGTCCAAAATGGTTTCCCGACACTGGACTGATTCTTCTCTCACTTGCACCAGGTAAACTCCACTGAAGCCAATGACATTATAGTGGTGAAAAGTGTTAGTAGTAGTATTTATTATTTTTATTCCAACAGCACCTAAAACCCCAACTGAGTTGAGTGTACCACTGTGCTAGGCACTGGATGCATATTAAGAGAACACAACATAAGAATGGCCATACTAGGTCAGATCAATGGTCCATCTAGCCCAGTATCCTGTCTTCCGACAGTGGCCAATGCCAGATACTTCAGAGAGAATGAACAGAGCAAGGCAATTATTGAGTGATCCATCTCCTGTCATCAGTGTGGCAGTCAGAAGCTTAAGAAGTCCATTGAGTTTACAATCTAAACCTCTAGTCTGACCACTACTGGAATCCTGTGTCCAGTTCTGGTATCCACAATTCAAGGATGTTGATAAATTGGAGAGGGTTCAGAGAACAGCCACAAAAATTATTACAAGTTTATAAAATATGCCTTAGAGTGATAGACTATCAAAGAGCTCAATCTATTTAGAGTAACAGAAAGACGGTTAAGGGGTGACATAATTACAGTCACCCCTTAACTTACATGGGGAACAAATATTTAATAATGGACTCTTCAATCTAGCAGGAAGAAGTCTAACATGATTCAATGGCTGGAAGCTGAAATTAGACAACTTCAGACTGGAAATAAGGTGTAAATTTTTAACATACCAGGGCTCATGGTGGCTTCTCCGTCCCTGACAATTTTTAAATCAAGCTTGACTGTTTTTCTAAAAGATCTGCTATAGGAATCATATTGGGAAGGTTCTGTGACCTATGTTATATAGGAGGTCAGGATAGATGATCACAGTGGTCCCTTCTGGCCTTGAAATCTATAAACAGACAAGAGAGGGGAGAAAGGATAGATTATTATCCCCATTTAATGGACCAACTGAGCAAAGAGAGATTAAATGACCGGGCCAAGGTTACACAGAGCCTGGCTGTGACAGAGCTGGGACTTGAACCCAGAGGCCAAGACCAGTGGCAAGCACAAAACCATCCTTCCGCCCAGACAGGTTTAAGTGAGACCAGAATTAAGCCCATGGTGTTGCAGGCAAAGAATAAAATGTGAAGAGTTTTATTTGAACCCAGAAGTCTTACTGCACAGCTCAACAGACTTCAGAGAAGTAAGTAGGCTCAGAAAAGGAATGTCTAAAGGACACAGATAAGGAGCAGAAGTGGCTCAGTGTCCATAAGGAACAGAGCGTGGAAGAGAATCTTACAAATAGACAGATGCAAAGAATGTTTCCTCTGTAGTCATTTGAAGGAAATTCCTAAATTCTTCTCAGCCAGAACTTTCTATTTGGCCTTTGCCTTTCCTTTAACCTTTGGATCACCTTACCACTGCTTGTCTTGGCAGCCTCTTTACTTATCCTCATCATGAAACTTTACCTTGACAGCTTCCTTTGTCTTGTTATTCCCCAATGGTTTCATACTTCAATCCATGCCAGTAGTGTACTTTCACCAATTTTCCTACATCTCATGGATCCTCCCTTTTATGAAATGTAAAGTATTGTTGGATGCTAAAGATAGTGGTATGTCAAACATATAATAATTGGTTTGACAGAGAGGGAGAGGAAAAAGGGGAAATCACAACCCTAACAAGATTTTAAGTTGGTAGCTTTGAATTTAAGGCCTATAAATCAGGCCAAATTTTGGCCCTTGCTTCAGTACCAGCAGCTTATGCAGAATAAATACGTGATCTTATAGGAGATGAATTAACCACCCAATGTTGGTTTCTACAATATAATAGAAGCATATATTTTCTCAAACAAGCTTAATGTAATAAGTTCTGCTTGGGTATGTCTATACTGCAGTGTAAGCCCAGGGTTAGCAGAACTCAAGTTAGTAAACTCTGGGTTTGTTAACCTATTTGCCAGAAGCTGGGAATGGGCGACAGGAGATGGATCACTTGACGACTACCTGTTCTGTTCATTCCTTCTGAAGCACCTGGCATTGGCCTCTGTGAGAAGACAGGACTGGGCTAGATGGACCTTTGGTCTGACCCAATATGGCTGTTCTTATGTTCTTATCTGAAAACTGTAACTAGTGAAGAATGCCTGCTTGGTAAGTGGCATATCTTGCCACAAGCATAGCCAACCAACTCTGTGATCTGCACCAGCTGCCTGTGGGTTTCTGGATGGAGTTAATAAAGCTCTAAATGGTTAGGACCTTCCTACTGAGGAAACCACCTCTCCCCAGGCCAAGTGCCACAACTGAGATCAGCAGAAGTGCTAAAGATGGACCACAGAAAAGCATTCTCTGGGAAGACCCCTTTCCTTTGGAATGTTGGACTTCAACTGGGTAGAAATAGCCTGACTTTGTTGACCTTCAGGACATGCTACAACGCACATCTTTTCAGGCAAATAATGTTGGGGGTGATGGATGGGGAACTGGGGAATTTAGTTTATTTTTCTTTTTTTTGACTTACATTTTTAAGCAACTATCAGAGGTGCCTAGAGTGTTCTAAATGGAGCCTTTCGTTGTCTTACAAATCTCAGTAAAGAAAAATATAATTCCCATAGGGAAAAAAAATAAGGAAAATGAATATTAATGGCACTTATTTCTTACAAAGTATGGAATTCTGACATGAGCTGTGCACGCAAGATTTCATGCTAGTCACACTTCATCCACTGAAACAGGGGAAAAACACAAGTCTTCAAGCATTTGGGACTTCTTAAGGTTATACACCTTACTAGGCAACTAGCCTACCTGACCACAAAGGTACCACTCGGAAAAATTCTGACCCTGCTTCCACCTGAGCAACAAAAATCACTAAGGGCAACTAATTTGCTCTCTGATGCACAGAGGTGGTCACAAATATTCAGCCCAGAAAAGAATCTGGCCCTCAAAGAATAAAGTATCAATGCCCAGGGGACCGAAAGTCCAGATTCCTCCTCAAATTTACCCATATGTTAATGGTAATGCCTTTTTTCTCACTTTGGGTGGATTTACTGCTGTCACTGTTATACATGTGCCGGTGATCCCAGCTTTAGAAGTGCTCAATTGGCACCAATGTATCAATATACACCTCTACCCCGATATAACGCGACCCGATATAACACGAATTCGGATATAACACGTAAAGCAGCGCTCAGGGGGGTGGGGCTGCATGCTCCGGTGGATGAAAGCAAGTTCGATATAACACGGTTTCACCTATAACGCGGTAAGATTTTTTGGCTCCCGAGGACAGCGTTATATTGGGGTAGAGGTGTATATTGTAAGTTATCAAAACTACATCGATCTGAAAGTTAGCTAAACAGATACAGAGACGGAAATAGACACAGTACGGGGGCTTAAAATGGTTAGGTATCTTTGGTTTTCAAAAATCTTACCTCTTAGAGAGACCTGGCTTAGTTCTCAACCACATTGTTCTCCTCTATCTAATGCTGAACTCTGGGATTAGTTCCACTCTGTGAGCTCAATTCACAGCTAAGCTTACCTGATGTGACATGAGGACAGCTACTCAGCAGGGAGGTTTGAAACCTAATAGTGGAACAGGAATATAGAAACTCCCCAGCGACTACAGTGCACCAGCGTGTGAAAGCCTTAGCCGTCATTTCATCAGCATGTCAATATGAGAACAGTAGACTAGCTTTTGGCGACTGCACACAATAGAATGAGCTGCAGTTCTAGAAGATGATGCTTAAACAATACAAATAAAGGAGGCTGGATAACACTCAACTGTAAGGTATCAGGGGGTAGCCGTGTTAGTCTGAATCTGTAAAAAGCAACAGAGGGTCCTGTGGCACGTCTTGCATCTGAAGAAGTGAGGTTCTTACCCACGAAAGCTTATGCTCCCAATACTTCTGTTAGTCTCAAAGGTGCCACAGGACTCTCTGTTGCTCTTTACTCAACTGTAAGATACACGGCATTTGATGTGCCAGTTCATTGGAAAGTTAAACATTTTAAAGTTTTGGGTTTAACACTGACATTTTAAAAAATTTGGATACATTAAAATTAGCACTTGGGAAATTTGAATTGCTGACATTCTGATTTTTAAAAATTGTTATCATACAAAAGAGAAAAAAGGCCTAACAATGCCAATATAATGAGACAAATTCAAAAGCTGAGTGTAATAGGAAACCATACTCATCGCATCCTAAAATGATATTTTACATGTGTTCAGAGCTCTGTTATAAGAAAATCTGGAGTAAAAAGAAAACAAAAGCAAGAGAAAACGAAAAATGAAGGAAAGACAACACATAACATAGCATGTCAGAAAGAGGAAACACCATCCAGACAGAGGAAATTGGCATCATACAGAAGTGACCTCATCCATAAGTGTCTCTGGCTCGGTTTCCTAAATCTGTCAATAAAGCGGTCCCATACACATCCCCATCCATAGCTAATCTGTCCACAGAAAAACTCACATGTGCTTTGCTTCTGCTCTATGCACTGTGTAAACAGGAGTTCACTTCTGCTATCTGCTACTGATTTTTTTCTAGTCAGAAAGCAAGGGGCCTGATCTGGATCCTTAGGGAGTTTTATCTATGACTTTTTTTTAATCAAGTGATCAATCTCATCATCCACTCCCAGCTTCTGGCAATCAGAGGCTAAGGACACCCAGAGCATGTGGTTGCACCCCTGACCATCTTAACTAATAGCGATTGATGGACCTATTCTCCAGGAACTGCAGCCCAATAAAATACATGTGACTTTGGGGGTTATTGCTCCCCCTTCACAGAGCCCTGGGCTATTACTTTCCCATTGACTTCAGTGAGATTTATACTTGGATAGAGCCTGCAGACCCCCAGCTAATGTAAATCCTTAGAGTTCCACTGCTGGTTTACATCCCTGAGGATCTAGCCCTGACGATGCAGCCCATGAGAGCACAGAACACCATGAACGCAAAGCCCATTTCCAACTAACAATACCCATTTTGAGGCTGGGATCTTTCAGCTTCCCAGCGCTGCCACTTATTCCCTGCCAAACTGTCCCACACTCTCAGAAGCGCTGATTTGAGTTAGTCAGTAAAGAACAGGTGATGAAAACAAAATTAGGTAGTAAAAGGGCCCGGGAGAAATTAGAAAATAGCTTTCCAAGCTTTCAACTTATTCACGATTTACTTGAAAGCTGTATAAGGTAGCGGGCCCCAGAACTAGCTAAAATGCTTCCAAGGGCCAAAAATCCCAGTCGGAATAATCAACATGTACCTTGAAAGCATGGGGAATCGTTAAAAGTCGAAACCCCCACTAGCCTTTGATTAAGAAAGCAACAAAAAATGCTAATCTTCTGTGGTTTCGCAGAAAGGCTTAAAAAGTGACTCGCAAACAGCATGAATTATTCAGGCTAAAGCCTATTGTTGTTTGTCTATCATACACATATGATTCAAGTGTCTGAGCTTAAACTCAGTGCAAGTAAACTGATTTATATTGGCAATGTAACAGTCAAATAGATAGCTACAAGGATTCACTTCCCTTGTGTTAACTATGGTCTGTAATAAATACGTTGTAGCCTCTTTCAATTTGCAAGCATTTTCATAACCAGCTTTATGAACATGATGGGTCTGATCCTGCTCTAATTTACTTGGTTTTTAGCACCATGGTAATCCACTGATTTCAATGGAGCTAGTCCTAATTTATACGGGTGTGCAGCAAAATCAGACTCAAGCCTGCCATTTAGACTCAAGCCATTTAATTTTTGTTGACTAAATTCAGTACATGTGAAAAGGAAGATCCACGCACAGGCCAGAAGGATTCGAAGCATCCGTTGGAACCAACCCCAAATCTGACAAGCTGCAAATTGACATTTATGGATGTCATGCACTTACTCTGGGGAGCTGTCTTGTGAATTGTGGGAGAGGTACAATACTCCACTGGCCCTGCAGTGCCTCCATAGAGCGCAGGTGGTGGACACGGTGCCTGAAACAGGATGGCTAGATGTGGACTCTCATCACTAGAGCTCGCACTGGATCAAGCTGCAAATGGTACAAGTCTCCACTGTAGACAGGTAGTTCCCATGAATATTTACCACAAGTAAGGTTAGGATTTAGTCACGGGTATTTTTAGTGGAGCTGCCGCCGAAGTGCCGCTGATCACGGCCTTTTTTTTTTTTTTTTTTTTTCCGCTGCTTGGGGCGGCAGAAACGCTGGAGCCGGCCCTCTGTGTGGGGCCACTGCTGGAGAGGAAGCTGTTGGGGGTCAGGGCCAGCCACAGCACAGCACCAGCTGCTGGGGGCCGCCGCCAGCGTCTGCACCGGCCACCCAGGGACCGCCACCGGGGGCTGCCTGGGGAAGCAGCTACTCTGGCCACCCGGAGGGGTACAGTTAAAAAAAAAATGATGGGCTGATTGTTCAGAAAGACCTGCAGCTGTCGATGAGCTAACCAGTGGGCAAGATGGAAACAAGATGACACCATATTTAGTGCATTTAGTTTAACCCATCACTATGAAAAATACTTGGCGAAGGTATCAAGGTCAGATGACAGGGGGACTCCAGCTTCTCAAAGCTCCTTCTGGCTATTGCCAGCAGTTGTCATCAGCATCCATAACCTTAATTGCTGAGGTGGGTGGCAGGTCAGTTGTATATATATTGAAGAGCACCAGAGTACAGATTCCTGGGGAAGTCTATTGTTCATATGACGTGGGCGTAATGGCAGGACTAGCGAGCACAGTGGCTGCAGTAAGTGCGTGGAAGAGATGAAGTTTTCGGCATGCCAATTGGGACTGCTTCAGAGACGAAACAGATTCCTCCTAGTCATGGAGTCACGGCATGTGGCTGATGATGTGAACTTGGCTTACAAGGTCTTTTCTGATTCCTTGTTAAGTGTGGCTAGAAAGTCAGTTCCTGGTAGTTTTCATAGGGTATATATCCCCTGACAGGACGATCTCTGTGACAATCTCTACCAAAAAGAGAGAAAGAATCTGCTTTGCCTGAGGGGAAAAACAAGCTGCCAATATGTTAATGGAACTTCTTAGTGTTAAGAGATAGGAAAGGTGGCATGAATGTGTTGAAAGTCTGGACTTCACACCCTCAAGCTGTATGGTCAGGGCCTTCTTTGTCACCTTCAGGAATAGAAGCAAGGGCACCAGAACCTATGCAGAAGTGTGTGTGTGGGGGGGAGGACAAAGCGGTGGGGGAATTATAATACTACTTAAATATCCCGCAGAGTACACCTGTAACAAATAACCAGAATACAAAAGATAGCCAGTTTATAATATTTAAGGTACAATTATAGTACGAACAAACTCAAAATAATAAAACAAATTTAGTTCTAAGCATCGGGACTGAATTTTATTTTTGCGCTTCATGTATTGTACTTCACTGGCATTTATCATTTTACTGTGTGTACTCCACTATTCATATTGCACTATTATTGCTGACCTGTAACTTGCAGTTTTGTAACATTACAATCGAATCATCCTTGTTAAAATATGCATTATATATAAACAATTGTAACCCTAAAGTGTAAATCTCCCGGGAAAAAGGCATCAGCAAAATAAATAGTAGTAACAACAAACAACTTTGAAGGGAGGCAAACGTGTCCCCGTACCAGAGCTACCGTATAAAATGATTTTTTTCTAATGTTTTATAAAAAAAAATAAAGTAAAATCAAAAATATATTATATATTTTTAGAACACCTAACACACACACTCAACAGGTGTAGCAGACAGAAGCAATACGACAACTACTGACAATTTTTTTTAAACGTAATGCAATTTTGATCATGCGAGTATCTAGGATTGCAGTGGATATCTAGGAATGCATCTGATCCGATCTCATAGTGCATCTTCATCTTTAGCAGTATGATCATGTTTTTCCCATAGCACGTTTTTGTTTTTTGTTAAAAAGTGAGGGGGCCAGGACCCTTACCCCCCACCCTGGTGAATAGGAGACCCCTAACAGCCTGCATATGTGTCAGCAAATGCTGTGGCAGCCCACCTCGAGCCAACAACTGACCAGTAAACCCAAACTGAGATCATGAATGGAAGGTATTGTCTGCACTCAGGAAGATTTGGTCAACCCCCCTCCACTGACTCCAGCTTATCACAGCTATTCACTAGGAAGAAACTGGAATCAGCCATTTCTTTCCTAAAAATTTTGCAAGGCTCCTGGGTTTGACAAAATCCATAGGGGGTTACTGCATCACGTGGCATCATCCTTTTTCGACTTTCAGCTAAGACTCTACATTACTTGTCTGGAATACTGTACCATTCCAAAGTTTGGTGAAGGTCACATGTAGTGGCACTTCTCAAGCCTAGAGGGAAGGCAGATGTCCCAAAGAACTATCACCCAATTGCTCTGATCAACCTCACTTTTAAGCTACTTGAGAAACTTAAACCTCCCCTGGCAAGGAGTTCCACAAGTTGACTGTGTGTTTTGTGAAGAAATACTTCCTTATGTTTGTTTTAAACCTGCACAGCCCGTAATTTCATCAGGTGCCCCTAGTTCACAGTATTGAGGACATGTCCAGAAGCACCACCTTCTTCAAATATATTTTGGAATTAAGGACCAGGGGCCAGATTTACCAAGGTATTTAGGTGCCTAAAGATACAGATGGGTGCCTAGTGGCGTTTACAAAAGTGCCTGGACAGGGTAGGCGCCTAACTCCCATTGAAAGTTAATGAGAGTCAGGTACCTATCTGCATCTTTAGGTGTCAAAATACCCTTATAAATCTGGCCCCAGATCCTCATCTAGTGTAAACTGGCATTGCTCCATTAACGTCAATGGAGCTGTGGGGATTTGCTTCAGCTGACCATCTAGTCTTCTGCAATATAGCAGTGCATTTGCTGATGCACTGCTGTTGAAAGTCATCTCGTACTACAGCACATCAGGCTGGTAAAGAAGCCAAGGGGGTACCAAGCAATAATGTTGTTAACTGCACATCTGTGTTTGTTGATTTGTTTTCAGCTGATGTGTTTTGCAAAAAAAAAAAAAAAGAAAAGAAAAAGAAAAGGAGAGAGAGAGAGAGAAGCTCAGTGACAAAGAATCCCCTGGTAAAGCTCTGATTCAACACATAGCAGTCAAGTTAAAATTATAGGTGACAATTACTGTAACTCGATTAAGCACAATAGCAAAGTCACTTCCCTAAATCACTTTCACAACTCTCCTAGGAGGTCTGAAAGTTGTAGTATATGAGGTTCATTTAATTTCTAATGTAGTAATTATCACTACCAAATAAAAAAAAGAAAGGCAAAAGAAACCAAGGAAATAAATTTAGCACTTGAGGTTTTAATAAAATTTTTATGTGCAACCCAGTTGGATAAAAATTGTTTAATCAATCTCATCTGGTTTGCAGACTTTCCACTGAGATCCTGCTTCATGATCTTATAAGGCAATATGCCGTACCTTCCTCTGAACAGCCTGAGTTACAGGTAACATCCTGCCTGCCAGTGCTCTTGGGAGGTTCATTTTAAATTCCCAAGTTTCAGGTTTTGTTTACACTCGGTTCAGTGGTTTGGGGGTTTTCTTGACATGCTTCAGGACTAGTCGCTTGGGGTAGTGACCAGAATTGACATTTGATTTCAAAAACGTTTATTCAAAACAAAATGTTTCACTGTTTCATTCTGAAAGTGTCAAAACAAACAGTTTCGACGTTTCAGAATATTTTTTCCCCAAGTATTTTTTTCTTTCTGACCAAAACTATTCTCCAAATACGACCCAAATTTATGAATAGTTTTGGTGCCCAGAAAAATGCATTTTGTGTGTGTGTGTGTGTGTGTGTGTGTGTGTGTGTGTGTGTGTGTGTGTGTGAACTAACTGTCAGTCAGATTTAGGCTCCCAAGTCTCTTTTGAAAAGGGAATATAGACAGACTTGAAAATTTAACCCTTAAACAATATGCAACAGGTGAACAAACAGACAAGATGGGTGTGGTCTGGAGATTTGCATAAACAAAGGAGGATGAAGGACAAATTAGTAACAGTGAAAGATTAAGCCACACACATTAGTGGTCACAAGGGCAGGGGCGGCTCCAGGCACCAGCGCAGCAAGTGCGTGCCTGGGGTGGCAAGTCGCGGGGGGCGGCCTGCCGGTCGCCGTGAGGGCGGCAGTCAGGCAGTCTTTGGCGGCATGCCTGCGGGAGGTCTGCCAGTCCCATGGTTTCAGTGGCAATTCGGCGGCGGGTACGCCGAAGGCGTGGGACTGGCGGACTTCCTGCAGGCATGCCGCCGAAGGCTGCCTGACTGCCATGCTTGGGGTGGCAAAATACATAGAGACACCCCTCACAAGGGGCACAGCATAAAGGTTTTACTGGCATGAGTTTGGGATGATCTGCATTACTCACACAAGTGGCAAAGCCATGCATAAGGCAGGCATCCCAAAACCATAAATGCCACCCATCGGCATAATGTAGTCTAAGTGGGACTGTCTAATCCCATCAGACGGGGAGTGAAAGAATTACTTATGATGCAAAGCTCTAGACTTTGAGCAATAAAATAAAGAATGGAATTTTTAAAAAATTTAAGCCGACTTCAAGAGCCGCTGAATTATTGAAAATACAGGTCCCAAAGCTAGATCCCCAACAGGACCTGGGAGCGGCACATGTTCTACTGGCCTTTCCACAATGCGTCCCAGCCTGGCCGCCACTCCCTGGCTGCTCATCTTCTTTGGAGTTCCTCTGCCAGCACCTCCATCCTAGAGCCCTCTCCAGGGAGGGTACATGCATGGAATTGAAGTTAGCACTACAAGGAGCATCAATGGAGGAAACCGAAGGACAGCCTGCCGTATATATCAGCTGCTCCAACCCCAAACGGCTGCAGACTCCTGACCTCGGCGACTTTGCATAGTTGGGCTTTCATGGACTCAGGGGAAGGGAGCGAGCATGCCGTACCGGCACCATTTCCTCGCCCTGCAATTTCGGGGGCCACTCCACTCTCATTTTCTTCACTCTGAACTTGACAGCCCACGGGGACAGCAAGCCAGAGGTGTTCACTTGGTGGGCCATGTTGAAGTACACGTTAGATTATTATTTACATTTGCACCATCTACATCAGGGCCCAATTGATTTTGGATGCACTGTGCAAAAAACAATGTGAGAGAAAGAGACTGCCCTGAAAACTTAAAACCTAATAGCCAAGAGGAACCGGGGCGGGGGGGGGGGGGGGGGGCGATGACAGAAGCTCTGTTTTGCACATGAGTAGCTGAAACACAGTAAGGTAGGAGTTTGATCCAAACCCCACTGCAGTCAACAAGAGTCATTCTACTGACTTAAGTGGACTTTGGATCAGGGCTTCAGTGACTTGCCCATGGTCACTCTGTGGCAGCGTGAGGAACTGAACCCAGATAACCTGGCCAAAGCCTTGCCAACAAAACCAGTCTTCCTCTACAACACTGCATGTATTTAGTCCTGCATTTTTCAATTTCTATTTGCAAAAATTGCAACTATATTAGCAGAAAGATTGTTAGAATACATTAGTGAGAATCCTATTTTGTTTCATTAGATTTCGCCCCCCTACACACACACACACACACACACACTTAACAACAGAACAGAAATACCTTCTTTGCCAACAATAAAAGTAAAAGAAGCTGCTTAAAATTACTTAGTGCCAGTTTAACTGAGCACTTGTGAAACTGAAATAAACAACAATGAAAAGGTTTGCCCAACACTACATTTATTTATACTAGAGAATATATTGCAACAATCACTTTCATTCCTCCTTTTTTCAATATACAACTATAAGGGGATTTAGATTTTGGTCCGTTTTCTTTGCGGGAACACATTGCACAAACATGCAAACCAATCAATCATTAGAGTTTTTATTGCTTTTTGTTCACAGCTACTGTGCTAATAATTTCTGAAGTGACCCAATGCCTAACAGGTAAATTGATGGCCCCAAAATCAATATGAAACTCATAAATACTTAGACATCATCGTAAACAAAACTTATTCATGAGATTAAAACACTACCAACATGGCAATTTGAAGTAACAGAATAAACTGCTGACCAGAGAATTAATGGAACTTGCTTCAATTGATTTATTTTGGACGGAAGCTGATTAAGTAATATTTCACCCCGGTGCACATTAGTATGGTTCATATGCTGTCCTGAAGATCTTTTGAAACACAAGCAGCCAAATTAAACCATTTTTTGGTCAACTCTCTGGATTTTTCATTAACTTCCTTCCTTTAGGCCATGCCAGTTATCTTCTGTAGCTCACACACATGGGGCCAGACTCTTCACCTGCTTAATAGTGGACTTAAACTGGCCAGTAGAGAATTTCCGCTGTTCAGGGAAACTCTCTGCTGGTGGAAGTGGTGAAGGGAATTTCTGTATCAGTTGCCCTCCTACCTTGGCAGCAGAGAGAGAGATGGAGCAAGGCAGAGTAGAGTTACACCCACTTCTCCACGTGCTTATAGTCACTGAGGGGTGTTACGCCAGTGACGTAAGTTAGGGATTACAGGGCTAGGCAACACGGTCTCCTTCTCTCCACTGCATCTGCATGGAGGTCAAGCAGGGGGGAGAATCCAGCCAGGAGCAGCTAGGGATACATTTCCTGAAATAACTGCACTGGAAGCTTCATCAAGCAAGGTCTTTGACACTCACTCATATTCTATATATATGCAGCTGCAATCAGATCCATGTGGGTATCACACTCACCCCACATGGGTACAGCCTTGCATGGGTCTGATTTCAGGATTGGAGACAAAGACTGGTGCTCCACAGTAATGGTCCAAAGCCCTGTACTTTCTTTATTTTAAACTATAGTGCTTTGAACCTTCCCTGTGTAACACGGTTTCGGTTTCAGTAAGGGGATTTCTATTTTACAGATCCATTGTACAGAGCCATTTCTTAAAAAGAAAAGAAATGTGAGGGGGTTTGCAATTACACTGTTTTTAAAAAGAGTTGGGATTTATATTTTGTGTTTCCTAGGAAAGGAGAGAGGAATGCCCTGGAACACAGCAAGGGCCACGAGAACCTCATGTTCTGATCCTTGACATAGATCCTGATTCTCCTCCCATTTATATCGACATTGAGGAGGGGCAATTCCAGTCATGTATAGAGTTATGCAGCTGTAAAAATGGTGTAAAAAAAAAAAAAAAAGGAGGAAAAACAGGCCAGAATATTTTTCTAACCTCCTTCCATTCTATTCTTCTTCTGTCACTTTTGATAACTTGAGATGATTTTAATATTCGTGGTTGATGCTGGGTATCAGAAATGTTATCTTGTCCGATTGCCTAATTTTGAATGGAACTGCCAGAACCTTTGGGTTTTACTGACCATGGGCCTGATTCTGGCTCTGAACAATGATTCTCCTCCAAGCCTTAAGGCCCCCATCCTCCAAGAAGGTTTTCCCAGGACAGAAGGGTCGGCAGAAAAATTAATGCACCCTCTGGCCTTCCTAGCCCAGCCCTTGTTCCTTCTGCACCTTCCACGCTTTGGAACCTTAACCTCAAGAAGGGCTTCCCATGGAGTCCAGTGTAGATAAGACAGTGCCATGCTGGCGGCTAACTCACCCCCCATAAAGAACAGGAGTACTTGTGGCACCTTAGAGACTAACAAATTTATTAGAGCATAAGCTTTCATGGACTATAGCCCACTTCCCCCCATGGGGCTGGGAAGAGTCATGTGGCGGATTCCCTCTGCCTGGCTAATATTAGGGAAATTATTGGGCTCGATCTGTAGTACAATCAGCTTCTCAGGGCAAGGATAACAGCTGAGATTTCCCCAAATGACTAGTGATTTGGGATCCCAACTTGAGACACCTTACAGGGCCTGATGTTCAGAGGGTGGGTGCTCAGTGCTTTATGGAAATCAGGCCCCTTTAAGGTGTCTCAAATTGGGGGCCCCTCAAATCAATAGTTTCTTTGGAAGACCTTAGCCTTTGGCTTTAACCTGTAGGTACAGCATCTGTGCACTTCATACCAAAGTGTACTACTAACAGCAGCAGGAGCAACACAAAAATGAATTAAACACAGCCAGAACTATGAATTCTCTGGCTCGTCTCTGCAAGTTAGATTTGGTGTGTCGTTTCTGACATTTTTAGGCAAATATTTAGTGCAATTAAATTTAGAACCGACCACGGGAACATCATACTAAGATGTGTTCCAAAAATGAAAGCAGGGATGGATACTGCCCCGAACAACATTTAGGGCATAAAAAGGAAACTTTGCTCCGCATCTTACTTTTCTATGTCGATGTGGCTGTAACAGCTGTTTTAATTGACAGTGCACTGCTGCCCTCTGCTGTCCTTGAAGCTTGCTCAAGGAGGAAAAAAGTGCACAGAAACCTTTGACATAGAAGCAGCTGAGACTGTTTGATCAGTCTAAAGTTTAGGCCCTAAACAAATGAGAGGAGACTTGGCCCTGGACAGTGAAAGGACAAAGTGGTTTAAGCAAGTCTTCCTCAATAAAAGACAAGAGTGTGTGGACACTTGAGAAGCATTACATCTTGCACACTTGGAGGTAACATGGGGAGACAAGAGAAAAGAGGGGATACATTGCTTTAAGGGCTTTGCCCAGAAGGAAAAGGAATCTGACTGATGTGAATTACAGGATCACCGAATTACTTCTGATCATTCTGCTACGAGAGAGCCAAGTGCAAACACTTATGTAAGGGGGAGATTTGCAAGGGCTCAAAAAGTAGGCACTCAGTTCCCTTGGACTCCCAATTGAAGTTGATGGTCCAGACCAATTTGTGCCCTTGAAAACCTTCCCCTAAGTATGTTTTAATGTAAAAGTAGCATTCATTAAATGCTGGAATGTGTGTTCCTTTCCCTGGTATCTTCTCAGTAAACTATTGAGCAGGACGATGGCCCCAATTCAAAGGAAACACACAGTAGTTGCATTGACTTCCAGATAAGAAGGGAGATCTGACAGGTCAGAGAGCTCTTCAGCAGCTTTGACCTTCCTTCTTACCAGGTTCTATACCTGATTTTACTGATGCATTTGTTTATTATCACCTAAGACTTCTTACCCAGGCAAGCCTGCATCACACCATGGGTGCATACACTGGCTCTGAGACATGTTCTTTTTCCTTCAATAATACGATGCATCCACTTGATGCAAATGTGGCTCCACAGGTAATTTGGACACCTGTGGTTTTCATGCTTTTATAAAACAAACAAAGTAAAAGTTCTGCCCCTGTTGATGTTAATGGTGAAACTCCCATTGACTAACGAGCTCAGAATTTGGTGGCCTCTGGCTATTTCACAGATATTTGCGGGTTTCAAAACCCCCCCCTTTTTTTTTTTTTTTAAACTTTTCCACTGTAAATATCAAAGATTGTCGTAATGACACTAAGGGGACTCTAGAGATAGCATTACTCAGGCACACACAAGAGGACAAATCCTCAGCGGGTGTAAGCCGTGGTTGGCTCCATTGGCTTCAAGAGATCTATGCAGAACCTAAGGTGAGGATCTGATGCAGAAGCAGGAAGGTGAAGCATTAATGGAGTGCCCAATCCTGCAGTGATCAGATGGAGAGCAATCTCCTACTGACTTCTGTGGCCATCCAGCAAGCCCCCACAGACCTAACAGATCACACCCAAAGATTGTGTACGTCCCAATCAGCACAGCGTGTTTGCCTCCCATTAAAGGGAGGGAAAATCAGTGAAGCCACAGCCAGATTGTACAGGTCTAGGTTATCAGAGGTGCCTTCATTGTGCAGGTCTATTGAAACCCAGGTTAGCTACAGCGTTTTGGGGCTTTCAGAGGAACAATGAATTATTCAGTGCCTTCAGGGGACTGGTGCAGGAGGGGTCATCTCAGACCTAATAATTGGGGAGCTGGGAAGTAACACCAGGTACAGTCATGTTGCTCCAGTCCATTAAAAAACAAACTCATCGCTGCATTGTGTGCACCGCTAGATCATTTCAGAGGCTGCCAGGGGACATTTGTGGCATTAATTAGGTGACCATCTCCAGATATATCCTGCAATTTCTCATGACTGTGATGCATCACGGCACGTATTTTCATTAACTTAACGCCACAAAATCAAAATAAGGTGGGACGGTTATGGTGCGCTGGGACCAGATTCCTTTACATTCAACAGGCCCGGTCCTCCCACCTTTCCTCATGGGATCAGTCCCATTGTCTTCACTGGGTGTGAGGGCGGGGGGTCAAACCACTGACCACGTGCACTTGAACCAATTCCAATAAGGAAAGAGATTGGAATAAACCCCCTCTAAGTCCAGTGCCCCAGTCCTTGGAAAAGGCTCAGGATGTGTTCACTGCCCAGTTATTACAACTCAGTTGGGTGCTGTATTACAAACTGTAGCCTGATCGCACCTGGTTGATTGGTTGATCAAGGCTCATACTAGTACTGTATCCAGCACAAATAGAAACTAGCATGGAACAAGGATTGTTATTCTAGAGAGTCACTGGAATGCCAATTCCAAGCTAACACATATACCGGTATAGCAAGCAGCTCAAGCTCACAAGAGTATAGAAGGGAGGTATCCATGCATCATGTCAGCACCGGGGCTTGGTTCACAGCATACATACCCCTGCAGGGGTGCTCTGCTGGTGTGGGATACTGATTAAGTGTAGCTCTGGAACTAGAGCTTGGGAAACCTGTTTTACATACAGAGACAGTACGTTTGATCCTTGCTTGGGATTGACTATTTTGTCGGTCTGTAGCAAATTACACCTGATACTGTACAGAAAATGTCATGTATCGGGGGTAGCCGTGTTAGTCTGTATCCACAAAAATAACAAGGAGTCCGGTGGCACATTAAAGACTAACAGATTTATTTGGGCATAAGCTTTCATGGGTAAAAAACTAGACTCTTTGTTGTTTTTGTACAGAAAATTTAAAACCTCAGCTATAGTTTTTAAAACAATATTGATTAAAAGGCTTATGCACTTGGTTTCTTTTGCTATTTATAAGTTCAAACACAGGCAAGACATCTCACTTCACTACATAGCATAAAAATAGTCTAAGTCATCAGTTAACCAGCAATTATATATATGGCGTATCTTTTCACCTATACAGATGATTCAAGGCCTGCCTTCTGAAAGAGTCAATATTTGCTCAAGATTAATTTCCGTACAAATGTTAGGGAAATAGTTTAAAAGCATATGGTTACTTTCCCCCACAAAACATACATGTGTGACCAATATTACTCAGAAATAAATTAAAACTAGATTAGGTTCATTTTGTTGCCTGAATAGTTCTGAATTTTGTTTAGTGAAAACATTGAGAAGAAAAATGTCTGGAAAAAAGACCACCATCCTTGGTTCTCACTTCTATTTCTCTATAATTGTTATTGGCATTTATTTGTATTGTGGTCCTAATCAGAGCCCATCTTGCTAGGGGTTGTACACGCAGAACAAAAACTCATTTCCATCTCCAACAAGTTTATAATCTAAGTATAAATGAGAAACGGGTGGGATACAAACAGACTGAGGGAGCACCAGGAAACAAAGAGATGGATCTGATTAGCATAGTAAACCCTAGGCACAGCAAACTCATTGCCCGGCTATTGTGAAGCCATGTTATCTTCCTGTTATCAGGCATCACCACCCCTCGCTTCCAACACTTGTCGCTGTCCCTGACCTTTTATGCTGCTTCCAAGAAGTCCCTGAAAGAACTAAGGGACTGACAACGATGTCTGGGTTAGGCACACTCCCCACAATCTCTGGTGAGAGCATCAGGAATACTGCCAACATGGCGTCATGAATATGGATTTGGTCTTTGCCTACTCATATTTCATGTCAACATTTTTCAATTGCTTATTTATTTATTTGGATGTAAAATGTTAAACAGACGCCTTTCCAATGCCTTTGGCTCCCTGACTTCACCGCTAACACACTAAAAATTCCCAGCAATCATTTCAAACAGGAACTCAACCAGCCAGCCAGCCAGCCACCTACATAAATTCCTTTCTGCCCCTTCATAGTCAAGGTAGCATGCCCTCGGCCCTCTCCAAAAATCCTGCCAGGATTGCAAGGGGGGAATCCAGCTTGGGCAGCCCTGTTGACCACAGCTATGGCAATATGGCCTGGGGAGAGAACGGGGCCCGCAGGTAAGCTGGCACCGGGCTATTTTAGGGCTTTACAGGTCACAACCATTTGTCTAAAAACGTTTTCTTCTGATGTGGTGATACAGAAAGACTCTGGGTTACTCAAAGTAATATATTGTAGAGGCTCCCCTACGTCTTTGTATTACTTTGTAGCCATGCTTTGGAAGCAATAAGCCACACCAAGGTGTGCATTAGGAAAGCTGCTGGCATGCTTCTGTAGGAGCAGAATTTTATAATTGTACTATGAGAATTAAAGTATGATTTGATTTCATCCTGCCAGCCACCCTTTTTGAATAGCAGAAAGGAATGACCCTCTGGGACTCTGGGATTCTGTTTCCCATATGCATTACAAATTGGGCCCTTTTAGTTCTTTGTTTTAAGGTTTAGTTAGTAAAAGACAGGATCCTGTATTGTGTCTTTGTTAAGTAAATTAGAGGAACGTTGAAGGCCTGGGCCTCAGTGTGAATTGTTTTGGTTATAAAACTTAGCAAGGTTTAATTTACAATGTCTTTTTGCTTGATATAAAATACTGCCGTTTGTATTCTCAAAGGTCTCTGTAAAAGACTGTTTGTGTGAATGAGGAATGCATGCATCAGGAAAAGATAAGGTGTGAAGGCCATTGTTAACCAGATGGTCAAGAAAGGAGGAGCGAAGACACTTACCCAAGACTTATTGACACCAGAGAACCATCAACAAGCATCCATGATTGAGGAAGGGCAGATTGATGACCATGAGGTAGAGGCTGGCACCCCTAAAGACAATTGATTAAATCAAATCCGGGGCCGAATGACCCTCTCAGAGGTGTTTTGGAATGTTTACATCAAAAAATAACACCAATTAAGGAGTAACCAGTTAGCATATGCTAACTGCTGTATTCTCAATAAATGCAGCATGTTGCCTTCTCCCCTATAAAAGATCTTGTTTGCTTTGTTTAAGCATAACATTTTCTAGATGGGACCAACCACTGATCTCAGTTAGACCCAGGTAAATATGGCATGGCTCCAGATTTAGATAGGGGGATGGTGACGGAGCTCAGAATCTGCCTTTTGGTCTTCAACCACATATCTTACACAGCACCTCAGACAAGTCCCCGTAGCCAAGTAACACAACACCCCGCTGTGGCTTACCGTTGCAATGGTTTGCCTCCTCTGTTTCATTGGCATGACTTGCACTGTATGCCAGTCTATTCATAACAGGTATGATTTAGCTTGCAAGCATGACAGTATTTGCCACTGGGTAGGCCTTTGTCATCTCAACACTGTGTTCCTGCTTCTGATCAAGGAACTGATCTTTCAGTTGCTCAAAATGAGACATATCTTGAATACAGGTTTTAAATGTCAAATAGGCAATGTGCAAAGCATTGATTTCTAAAGCAATTCATGACAGAGGCCTGCAAAATTAACATCAGTGGAAGTTGTGTCATTGACTTCAATGAGAGGAAGCACCCTCCTACAACCCAAACCCCTCATCCCCAGCCCCACCCAGACCCCTCACACAGCCCTGCACCCCAACCCCCTGCCCCAGCCCGGAGCCCCCTCCTGCAACCTGAACCCCTCATTTCTGGCCCCACCCCAAAACCCACACCCCCCCAGCCCAGAGCCTGTACCCCCTCCCACACCCCCACACCCTACCTCAGCTCAGAACCCTGTCCCATACTCTGAACCCCTCAGCTCCACCCCCAAGCCCGAACCCCTTCCTGCACTCCAAACCCCTCATACCTGGCCCCACCCGAAAGTCCCCAAAGTAGATGCTTGATTTTAAGCACATGTTTAAATCCCATGAGACTTAAAGGTAATTAAGCATGTACTTAAGTGCTTTTCTGAACTGAAGCCATAATGGACAATGGTAGTGAATTGGCAAAATATAAGAGTCATATTTTGACTTAGGCATTCTATATTTTATTGTCTCACTAATGTTCTATATTTTAACAGTGAAACAGAAACAAGAGGTTATAAAAAGATACAAGTCACCAAACCCAAGATTTCAACTAGATTCAAAATAGTATTTTAATTTTCTGCTTAGATATATAAACAGATACACACACACACACAAAGGGCTTAATCCTGCAAAGACTTAAACCTATGCTTAACTTTATGCACTGTGAGTAGTTCTAGAACACAGAAGAGGAATGAAGGCTGGTCCAATGGTTTGGGTGCTAGCCTCCAACTTGGAAAATCTGAGATCAACTCTCTGCTTTGCTATGGGCCTCCCGTGTTACCTTAGGCAAGTCATTTTATAAATGGAGATATCCTATCTCCTAGAACTGGAAGGGACCTTGAAAGGTCATCGAGTCCAGCCCCCTGCCTTCGCTAGCAGGACCAAGTTCTAATTTTGCCCCAGATCCCTAAGTGGCCCCCCTCAAGGATTGAACTCACAACCCTGGGTTTAGCAGGCCAATGCTCAAACCACTGAGCTATCCCTCTCTCTGTGCCTCAATTCCCCCCATTTATAAAATGGTAACAATAGCTCTTCACTGGGATGTTGTGAGGCCAAATACATTAAAGGGGTGCAGATACTATGGTAATGGGGACCCTATAAGTGGAGAGAGAGATGTATAGAAGTCTTTGTGGGATCAGAGCTTCACTACTGAACTTAGGGTCTGATCCGGCAGTCACTGATGCAGGAGTGGGCTGTTAGTACATGCATGCAGGGACAGGTCTGATGTAAGAATTTCCAATAGAATACGTTCTTATGTATCACCAGTCAAGCGGTGTTTAAAAATAAATAAGCCACCCCCCAAAAAATTTATTTACTGCCATTTCCATGCTTTAGACACTGCCACATATAACGAGCTGTACGAGTTAAGCATGAAGTAAAGCCACCGCTAAAAGAATGATAATTATTTTATCAGCTCCCAGGGTATCAGCTCCAGTAAACTGAGCATGAGTTAATAAGCAGACAATGTTCAGTATCACACTGCTGCACTCTGAAAACTAATTTAACTATTCCATTAAAAATGAAAACATATTCAAATTAAAACACCCATAAGATATGAAGAGGGAGGGGGGAAAGAACTTCCAAGAGAGGACATGAAATGCATGAGTCATTTCCCATCAGGTTGCAGTTCCCTTAACTGACCATGACAGGCAGAGATGAAATAGAAATTTCTATCTCAAATAGGAACACAAAGGAGAGATGACCTTTGATCAAATATCTGTTTGTAGTTTTGACATGGAAATTTGCATTAAAAGAATTTATGCTGGACACTTACATGAAGAGCTAAGTCAAAGCATGTAGAGGAAGTGAGAGGCCAAACCATCTTACACAGCCTGTCAGATGAAAGCTGCATTCTCTTTGCAGAGATGTTTGCAAGCAATTTAGACTCCTTAGCACAGTGCAAAGGTTTTTGTTGTGCACTCTTTCAAAGCAGTGTTATTCATAGCCTGGGAAGTTTGTTTTCAAATCTAGCACCAAGCAAATAATTATTCACAGAATGGAGCTTTTAGGTGTGAGGACCACACCATACTTAAAATAGCAAACAACAAAACCTTGTTCAAACCCTATCTTTTTAGTGCTCTGAACTGTTTTCCAGGATAGAAAAATTATGCTAAGAACAAAGGGCCAGATGGTTAGCGGGTGTATATCTCCTCCATATCTTCAGTCCTATGACTCTGGCCTTGTCCCAAGTCTGCAAACTTAGTGTGACTACCCTTGTGCATAAAGTTAAAGCAGGGGTCAAAGTTTATCAGATTGGGACCTATATGGCAGATTTTCTAACGCCAGTGCTTTAATGTGTTCTTCCATTCAGATAACAGGTGTTAGTGTTCAAAATCAGTTGATTAAGGTATTTGCAAATGATTATATTAATAGTTGGATATACAAGCAGATATTCTGTTATGAAATCACACAATTCCATAAGAGCAAGGAGATTTACCCCCCGCCCCCTTATCTGTAACACTCACTGTTTTCCTCCAGTTGCGGGCTGAATATAATGATTTTGCTGGTGCAAGATTTTGCAAATGATCCCAGATTTCATGGCTATGAGACTCACCTGATTTATGAGGTGAAAGTGTCCCTCAATTCATGTAGATCTTCTCTTTACTCCCCCTCTTTCTTACCTCTGTGTTTCCAGATTTCTCACTATCCCAAGCCTCTTTATGGGCCTGACTATGAAGTACACACAGCCCTCCATTTCTCTGAGTAAGGACTGCAGGATCAGGACCAATGTTCCAATTCCGCCACCTCTCTTCCTTCATCAATCACCCCACTGTGGCTTATTGTTGCAAATGACTCTTCTCCGCCATTAAATAGCATGCTGGGTTCTAGCCACAAAGCTAGCTGTAATTGTGGACAGCTGTGATTTAGTTTGTTAATTAAATGACAATACCAGTGAATAGCTTTTGTGTTTTCCAAAGTGTTGTCACTATGTCCTGTAGTCTCCTACCTTCTTTCTCTCTCAAAGTAACACTTTCAACACTTAATACTGTGTGCCAACTGGAAAAAATTGGACAACAGTAAGGAAGTGTTTCAAAACCACTTCCCCTTATTTTTTTAAATTTCTTACGGGAAAATTGGAAAATCCCAATTTGAAAACATATATTTAAAAAAAAAAAGGATTTTCCCCATGAAACTTTTCATGGGGAAAATCCCAGTTTTATGGCAAGCTTTAATTATGTCCTATGAAACGTGGTTGAGCAGTTCTGAGTCTATCCAGTAGAGGTCAGTGTGCATACATATATACCCCACATATACTCTAACTACTGTATATATGGAGGCATGCAATTTTGTCAATATTTTAAGTGTTCAGCCTTTTGAGTCTTAGAATTGGCAGCCTTTGCACTCTTGAAATATAAGCCTTGAAAAAGTTACATTGAAGAATTATATCCCAACAGCATTGAACACTGAATAGACAATAACACAGCTTCATTCTTGCAAGTGCTCTTTTTTAGAGGAGTGTTCCAATTTCCACGGTACCCATAATCAAGGAAGATGTCTTGGAGTACCACCCATAGCTAGGATGGTGGTGGGACTACACGAACTTTCAGCTCACATCTATTGCTAGTGCTGCCACCAGTGATCATTGAGCTAGGAGGGTGAATTCTCCTTCAAATTCTCTAGCGGCCAGCGACCCAAAGAGAAAAGCACTAAATGAATTTGAAAATGCTTTGGCTTGACCTGAAACGTTTCAAACTCACAAAACTTGAAATTTTTCATCGTGCATTCTTTCATCTTCTGCCTCTGCCTAGTGGATAATTCTGACTCACAGGAGACCTAATGCTTGACACAGTACTAAATCTACATCACAACCATGAACTGGGCAATAAATCAAGAAATCTGCCCAGTTATAGGGGTGAATTTACGTGGCAGTGGAGAAAGTTGTCTGGAATTTTATAGAAAGATTGTCTTGTTTCCTCTGCTCCTTGGAGGTATCTGTGATACACTTACCGAAGTTCATCCAAATTTTATGAAATTTGAGGATTGGCTTTGGCACTGAAATATTGAGTTTCCTGAATCTATTACCCAGTTCTCTGTTTATTTCAGATACCTACTGTATTGTTAATTCATTTTAACATTGTTTAAGCTGTGGAAATGGATTTCTTCTATGGGTCAGTACTGACCTGATCTAAAGCCCATTTAAATAAGTGGGAGTCTTATTTCAATGGAGTACAATCAGGAATTTCATTGTTTAGTGCAATGACAGTTAATAAGAGCAAACTTACCAATACGTTGCTTCTATTTCCGGTCTCTGCCCCTTTGCAGTCCAGGGTCATAAATATCAGTCTGACTTCTACACCATATTTGGAAACTGGATAAACTCTAGCTATCTCCTGATAACTGGAAGACATGTACATTTAGTTTCTGTACAGGTTGGACTAAAATGCTGCTGGACTTTTATAAAAGCTGGACTATAAAATGCTTGCTTGAAAACTCTTATGCTGGGGACAGGTGTATATCGCAAATTCTTATAACCGGTCTGCAATCAGACAAGAAAAATCTTTCCAAAAAGATCATGCAAGGGGACAATTTACAGCACACAGCAGAGTGGGGTTCTTTTGATATCAGTTGTATTATGTCACAGTGGGACAGTTTCTTGGCTGGCCCTCCAGAAAGCAGAAGAAAACAAAGTAAATATTTCTCTCTCTCCTCTCCCTCCTTAGCGACAGTGGTCAAAAGAACGGCTTCCAATGATTACCATGATGGGCTTTTACTTCTTGGAATTTCCAAGAAGAACATTTCAAGCCGAGGCAGCCATTTTCCATTCCCAGTTGTGAGACATTTTTGTTCATGTTTGCCTAACAAAATGGGATTCAGGTCTACGACCAGGGCTCCTATGTACTACAATAATGGAAATGATAAATAATTATAATTATTTTTCTCCAAAGCCCACTGATTTCCCATTGACTTCAATGGCCATCTTGCAGAATCTATTCAATAGTAGACAGGTAGGCTCCAGTCCTCTATTCCTTACTCACACCCCGAGACACTATTGATAGAGTTGTATTAACAGTAGGAAGTTCAAATGAACTCAGCCACCTCAGGAAAGGCACAAAACTAGCTAACTTGAGAAGATCTATCTCTGTATAGGAAGAAGACGACTCAGAAAAATAAATTGGTTTTAAAGTTGCTAACCTTGTGCGGTGCAGTCCTGGCAGTTCTGCACAATACAGTGTAGTTAAAAAAAAAATAATAATAATACCCATCCTGAGCCTTAAGAAGCAATTCTAGGTTTTATTAGATTAGGAGACTGATCAACTTTTGAAAATATAACTTTAATATTCTCTTTGTAAATGCTACTGATTCCAGTGTGGTACTAACCACAATCTCCTTTCAAAGTACAATGATAACAACTAACCATATCCATGCATAACAAACTATCAGACTTCCATACACCATGCACTCAAACCAACCTGTGATGATTTACCAGCTCTCTGAAATTGGTAAGTCATTGGAAGATGTTATTGTTACCTGCCCTAGTACGTGTAATTGCAAAAATCATTAAGTCTCTTAAAAAGTGATCAAGGGTATGCCTCTGATGTGAAGCCAACATCTTCAATGGAGAGACAATCTATTGAACAAGAAGGTAAAGCAGAAATGAATTAAATTGAGTTATTTTTACTAGCAGTGAAGGTTCTTAATGTAGGAAAAGTACAAAGGTGGGGGAGAAAGTAATGAAAAAATGACTAGAAAGGAAGTGATCCTGAATTTCCATTGCAAATGTGACAAATCTGGGGTGACTGAACAGATAACATCTTGAGAAACTTCTTAACAGTGAAATTCTGTAAGAAAAGTGTTAATTTCAAAGGAGACAGAACATAATTTGAACTGTTAACGTCTTGGGGCCAGATTCTCAGCAGGTGTAAATCAACATCACTCCATTGACTTCCTTTGAACGATACCTGTTTATGCCAGCTCAGAAACTGGCTATTGGACTCCGATTATCAAAGCTGTTAAGAAAGAATGCAAAATGTGCTCTAGCCGGCCTGCCTCCTTTTCTTTAAGGTGCTCATCACCACTGTATCCAGAAGCCAATGAATAAACGAAATAAAGGATATTAGAGCAATAAGGAACAAAGCAAGGGTATTTGGAGTAATCAAAGGTGGTCGAGGGCACCTGGGACTGGATCTGGTACAGAACGTCGTTACTGATCTGTGGATGTTGCCCATTGAGGGCCTTGATTCCGCCTCACATCTACATGCTGGCCAGGCACCGGGGTGGAAATGCAAGCAGCACTTTTTCCAAGACTGGTATTGCTGACTTCCTACCAAGAGCGAGAGGGGAGGTACTAGAACACATTCTTACTATGGGGGAGAAGTTACCACAGCCTTTGAGAAGTACAAGCCTGTCTAAAGGCTCAGTCTCGCCCCTAATCAATGTGTTCCCCCATCCCAGAGCAGCCAAAGTGGCTTATAACTCATTGCTTGCTAGCCACTATGACCAAAGATTTCAGCCAGTTGCAGAAAGACAAAACCGTCTGGAGCAGAAGGCTGGACAGCGTAAAGTGACACATGCTTATGCCTGGTTTCTGAAAGGAACAATAACTACACCCGTGGGAAGTAACAAAATTGCTCTACTTAAAAAAATAATTAAAAAACAACAAAGCATTAAGCAGTAAACTAGCAATGTAACAAGTGCTTCATCGTACTAGATAAACGGAATCTAGTAGGTAGGTTTAACCAGATGTGCTTTAGGACACCATCTGCAATAAGTAATGTCATGAGCATTAGGGGATGGTGACTCTTGAGGCCAACAGTTAAACTTTACCACGGTTCCTGCACAGAATATATTACATTGCTGATCATTAGAGAGCAGAATGCCAATATCATAAAATCCAAGTGTTCATGTAATTCTGCATACAGGGTAGTTTAAGCCACCAATATTTTAAACAGAGTGTGGTACATGTGTCAAGAGCAGTTGATTTAAAATCCTAACGCAAATCGCTCAGACAATACACTGAAGTTAAAAAGCTAAGTCAACTCAATCAAACTTTAGATCACAGCACTAGAAGAATGGCCTTTGTCACTCCAAATATGATGGAAGGAGCTGATTGAGAAGTGAAGAAAAATGCTTGTGCATATGTCACAGAATGAGAAAGAGGGGAGGAAGGAGATTTGTTCATAATTTTAAAAAGTCTCTTCAAAAAACCTGCTCTATTCTGGGGAGCAGGAGGACACTGAAGTTGTATCATTTACCTGCTGCCTGAGAAGGGAACAATGGATTTGAGATTAAATTCAGATCAGTATCCCACTCCAAGAATAGATGTGAAAAGGGACGAGGAAGGAACCTTTAGAGCTGAGAGGTCAACAGGCTGAATTCAAACCCACCCTCACCAGAGCTTGAATCAATGGGTATGTTCACACTGCAATCACTGTAGGTGATCGCAGCTCATGTAGACAGACCCGAACTAGCTTTAATCTAACCACCTCAGGTACTGGAGCAATGAAGCCACCGCAGCATGGCACACAGCATGGTCACAGGGCTAGTCCAGGCCAAAGTTGGTGCTGCTTCAGTGCCCAAGCTAGCTAGATGTCCACACTCACTGCCTGCTTCCTGGGCTCTGGCCTTAGCTGTAATTCGAAAGCAATAACACAACAGAAGCCTCTGTCCATGCTTCTGCCTCCACTTAGCTGTTGAAGGTTTTATAGCTCAGGAATTATTGCATCTATCTATCATAGTTCCCGCTCCCTGAGAGAGCTACTCCTACCTCCCTTGCATGCAGGGGAGATTTATCATGCTACACTTGGATACAATGAGCCAGTGGGAACTAATCAGCATCTCCCCGCAGGGTTCCAATACGTGTTGGGTAAACAGCAGAGTCCTACCACCCTACATGAGTCCATCTATGCAGGAGACGGAGGACCAGTCTGAGATTATGGAACAAGCGCCCATAAAAACTAAGGCCCATTGCAAACATCACCACCTTCCACTCAAAGTGCAAGGAGCATTTCTTCAGCTCAACAAACACAGAGCAGCCTGTACTGTTTCCCCTGCCTTTCCTTGTACATCTTCAGTGGAAGGATTTAATTCATTCAAACTTGGGTTTCAATCATATTCAAATTGCAATTTTATTTTTCAATGGCATGCTAAATCACAGGCTGTGAAGCCGGCACGCATAACTCAGGTAATATACTGGCTCCTTAAAGCTTCCATCTAAGTGGGAGTTTTAATCCCTTTCAGGGCCTGGGCTGGCATCTAAACAGACCGTGTGAAATGCTACTGCAAAGTGGGGGAAGTAAAAACGATTTGACACCGTTCAAGATCTTTTCCACATTTCTCCATAATGAAACCTGAACAGAGACAAAATAAATTATTTCTCCGGTGTTTAAAATGGTCAGAAATCAACTGTCCCGTTCGAGAAAGGAAAGAATGGAGTTCCTATGGACAAGAACCCACCCTCTCTATTAAAGTTTACTGGGATAAACTACACCAACATGTTTCATTGCTCTCGGCTATGGTGTATCCTGCCCACCAATTTCACTACCTTTTCTAACAGCCTTCCCTAGTCAATAGGTGGGTAGGGTCATTCATTGAAGTGATTTCTCCATGCCTCAAACACAGCATCTGGAAGGATTTTTTGCAGAAAATGGTCATTACAAATGATACATTATTATGGGGATGCAAATTCTGATTATCTGGAGCTCCTTAATTTCATCTGGCATCTATCCCACAGCCAGCTTTGAGTGAAAAATTGAAATCTGCTGCAACACCTGCCAGCGCTGCTGTTTGGTGCTACGGTCTCAACACCTGCCATTGTGGAGTCATGTTCTCCAAACAAAGAATTATTGCTTTGATAAAAAGAATGAAGCGTGTCAAGAGCAAGCACATCTGACGTCTACCGCCAATTGGCTCGTGACAAATTCCTGGGAGAGAGTATATGTCCAGTTCTCATGTATGGATCATACTAATGCTGTTGGACTATTCAACTCTAGCTGGTGCTCTGCAACAAAGAGAAAAGTGGCCCGATCTAGAACATACGGTATTGTTTCCTTGCTCTAGGGTGACCAGACAGCAAGTGTGAAAAATCGGGACAGGGGGGTGGGGTGGGGGGTAATAGGAGCCTAGATAAGAAAAAGACCCGAAAATCGGGACTGTTCCTATAAAATCGGGACATCTGATCACCCTATCTTGCTCTGACTTCATCACGTCACAGGGTGACTGGCCCTTTAAGAGGCAACAGGCCCAACCACACCTGTGATCCACTTAGCTCACTTCCCCAGGTGGACAAAATGAACAATGTCACATGACAGGATGGTCATGTGACTAAATCAGCCTTTCTGGGGTGTAGATAAAAGCAGAAGCCTGTGGAGAGTCAAAGGGAGAGAGAAGGAAACTCTACAGGTAGGAAGCTGTGGGAGTGGCTACTGGATAGCAAGCAGGGAGACACTGAAAGCAGCGGCAGGGCTGCATTAGCTGCTCTAAACAGCAAACCATTTACTTTCTCTCGCGCTCTCTCTAGCCATAACAGTTTATTTATAATCCATGAAACAATTGTGACTATAGTCAAAAACAACTCTTTAAAAGACAACACCTGGGGGGGGGTTCCTCCCAGTTTTAGTGCTTGCTGCTACCACAAGTTCAGTGCAAAATACAATTATGTTCATGCACATACATATTTACACTGCCTTAGGACTCTGCTCTGGGGGATTTATCCTTCCCAGGCTCTGCGGAATGGCGTCCAAGCCCTCTGTAGGGTACACCAGCTCCTTAACATCTGGGAGACAAGTGATAGTCCCTCAATCTCCTTCAACTCCCCTCCGACCCCCATCACAGCAAATTCTAGTTATCGTCTTCTCCAGCAGGGGAGAGAGCCTGCCGTCTAATCAAACAAACAGGCAAAATCCTTGGAATACAGTCCTCTCAGCAGACCCTTCTGGTCCACGTCCTGCTTCCCTGCTGAATTCTTCAGTCCGTCCGTCACTCCTCCTATTTATAAACCCACCCCTCTCCCCTTGAGTTCCCATTGGTTCCACTCTCAGAGAGTGACTCTGGGTGTGTCCTGCCCACAATGGAAATCACCCAATCAGCACCAGACAGGTAATGGACATGCCTGCCACACCCAATCTCTCGATGGATTCTGGATCATCCAGCAGAACCCTTCACCCCACGCTGGCACATCTTTAGGCACACAGAGCCCTCCCCTCCGCCCCCCAAAGAACTATATATCTTCCCAGCTGTTTCTTACTTTATTTACACTCCTAAATGCTGCAATGCCAGCAAATGGGTCACACACCCACTGAGGCCGTGATTCAGGACAGCATCCCTATTCAGGAAAGTACTTAAGGTTGTGCTTAAATCCCACTGAAGTCAATGCTGTCCTGAATAAAGATGAACACCCGCCCATGCTTAAGTGCTTTCTTGATTCAGGACCTCCGAAATTATTTCAGCTGGTTTGTAAGCGATGATTGGAAGAAATCCACCTGTTTTCCCCCTCACTATGTTTCTATTATCTCAAGTCCAAACTAATATTAAACCAGCATTCTCAGTTTCTTATCCTCTGCCATATGGCTCAAACTCCTTGCTCGGAGCAGGGTGAATTAACCACGGGGCAGCGAGAAGCTGTAACTTAAGCTTCAAGAGGAGTTAATCTGAGAAGAGGCAAAAAAAGCTGGTGGCATTCCTAAAACTTTTGGGTTTGAGCAGATACACGAGTTCAAAGGAATCCAATTAAAAGGGGGGGAATTATTGAAAAAAAAAAAAAAACATTTTAAAAAGTAAATGAATGGGGGGGGTGTTTGTTTTATAAAATGTTTGTTGCCTTGAGGACTGCAAAAATTGAATGCATGCCAGAACACTAAGCTAATAAATTTTATAATAAATAGTCCTGGAACACAAAGTCTCTTTGTGGATTTAAATTAATCTAAAACGTATTTATTAATTCATAACTAAGGATTAAATTATATGTTGTTGATGACCTCGGTGTTGTTTGTCTAGAACCAGATTTCTCCTAAAAGATAGCAACGCTATTTAATCATAATGCCAACCTTTGATTCCACTTGAACACAATTACCCTGCATTTTGACTTCGATTTATCATAAATAGCTTTCCTTTCTCCCATGAATGTGTGTGCACGTGTTGTATGTGTATATACCAACACATGAAAATATGGATTGTTACATATTTAATCTACGCAGTGTGTGTATCTGTTGATACATACAAACACGTTGAGTCTACATGTTGGGAACAGTTTAATGTCTTCCTCCTGGCCACAGGACCAGTATTTGTCCCCCTGTTTAGCAGACGCTGCTTACTTGCCAATGGCTTTTCTGGCCCTTTATAAAAGCTCCCTCTGCTTTTTCTACCTGTGAAATATAGTAGTTACTATGGAAACTAATTGGCATGGAGTATGCAGGCCTCTATGTGCCCACTGTAAAGTCACTGTATATACACACCTTGGCTTGAGAAACAGGTGATTGCAATGGTTTTGATGACTACTGTATATGTATATAAGGGGTCATTTTCATCCCTGGTGTACCTCCGTTGACCCCAGTGGAGGGAGGTACACAAGGGATGGAGTTGGTTCAGTACACCTGTACAGACATTCTATGTGCAGCTGGGAGTACAGAGCTTTATTAAGGAAATGCAACACCCAGAGTTATTCTTCTACTTTCTGCCACTTCAGAAGTCATGGGAAAGTGAATGCGAGAGACTCTGTGATTCATCATTGCCTGAAAAAAACATGAGACATCTAGATCTAGATAGACCTCATTGACTGATGTCTCTTATACCCCATGTCAATCTGTGAAATGATCTGGTAACAAGCAGAGCTAGCAATTACTTTTAGCCAGACAGGTAATACATGACTGCATCTGCTGTTTCACTGCATTGCCCAGCAAGTAAAATACATTGCTGTACGACTGCTCCTCTAAGCAACTTTATCGGTATGTTGTTGTTCTGTCATTCCAAATTACACAACCAAGCTTATCCTCCATTCTGGACCAGCGGTAAGAAAGGCAGCATGTTTTGGTGCATGGAACTGCCATGGGAATCAGAAGACACGCTTCCCTCTGCTATTGACTCACTGTGTGATCTAGAGCAAGTCCTTTCACTTTTTTCTGCCTCAGTTTCTTCACTATAAAATGGGAATATTATCCACCTGGGGAAAGTGCTTTAAGGTGTGCAGTTGAGAAGTGCCAAATATTAGAATTACTGTTTGCTCTTTCTGAATTACTAACACGTTACATCTCCCTAGCATCTGAATCATGTTTGAAATTACTGGTGGCACACCCTTAAACAGAAACAAGTAACTCCAAATTTTAGCAGTCTGTTCTTAGTGGTGTCAAGTCATCTGATCACGTTAGTTAACCAGGATATTTTCCACAGCAAAATGTCAAGCACGCACTGTTCAGCTCCATATCAAATTCAGGTTTAACTTAGGATTCAGGACATAAGTCTGGGACTGACCCAAGGTTAGGGTCCGGATTCTGATGGGACCAGAGTCTTGTGAACTGTCCTCATGAGAGTTTAGCCCCAAATGGTGGATATCTCATGAGATCAAGTCCTATCATGAAATCCCTGCTATATTAGGTTGCAATGGGTCTGATCTGGTCAGTTTTGTATCCTATTTAAACCCAAAACCATAGTGGCTGGCAGCCCTTTCTTGGAGCAACTTACCAAGGGTTGTGGTGGATTCTCCATCACTGACAATTTTTAAATCAAGATTGGCTGTTTGTCTAAAAGATCTGCTCTAAACGTTGTTTTGGAGGAGTTCTCTGGCCCGTGTTATGCAGGAGGCAGACTAGACGATCACAGTGGTCTATGACTCTTCATTGAAATTCAGAGAAGGATTCAAATCAGAGGTCTCAGTTTAGGCCGTTCTCTAATTTTCAGTCTGGTACAAGCAGTCCAGCGCTGATATAAAAACACCTATTGACGTGCAAATTGTTTTAGCTCCTTTACACATCCTTGCTTCTGCCAAACAGATGTGACACAACTGCTGAGAAGGGCATAGTGGCCTCATGCCTCAGCCGCTGTCAACTGAGCTGAGAAACAACATTGGAAATAGAGAGACAATGAGCGGGAAAGACCAGAGCACCGCTAACAGACACATTTCAATACAACGCACTCTCACCAATGAACTAGTGCAAATAACACATGTTGCAGCCAGCAGGCTCTGTTCAGACCCAGGGAAGGGTTTAGCATGTGACTAAGGCCAGAGCTACACCACAAATGATGCTACGCTGAATAGCCCATGTTGATCTTTTATTATCCTCACCGAAACGCTCCTTCTGTCAGTGTATGCTGAATCTACACTAGGGAGCTCTACTGATATATCTATAGCTGTATCAGCAGAACTTGCGTAGCATAGACTAGCTCTCAGGGAAAAGAACAGAGAAATTGCAATAGACATTAGGTCAGACTGTGCTCCTTCCGTCTGCTGGAAAGAGGAGTCCTCTAAAATCAACGAGGTCCTGGGATATACATTTTGTCTGCCAAGGGTGGCATGGAGGTTGACAGGGAAAGCGTCCCCAGAAAGTTTCAGCCCACAGTTAGATCAGTCAGACCTTCCCAGAAGTAATGACTTGTTTGTTGTTATTTTGTTAATTATTCAAGAGAAGAAAGCAGAGTTTGGCCAAATAGGATGTCAGATTTTGTTAAACAGTATAATTGATATCGTTCGGTATAAACTAGAATAAAAGACACAACCCCCCCAAAAAAAACCTTCTAGGCACCTAACCATTAAATTATACCACTGTTCATCAGTGATGACCACCCAGCAGCAAATATAATAAATAAATATTGCTCAAACTCAGCCAGCCAGTAACTCAAAACAGCTCCTTTAGCTCCCCCACCAGGAACAGCTCCTCAGCCTTCTCCAAGGAAAACCTCTTAATTAAATAGCTTTTGCAGCACGTCTGTTTTGGACCAAGGGAGGTGAGAGGAATGATGGTTCCATGATTAGGGCCCTGGCCTAGGTAACATACTATTATGTTTTACATATGTTACATAGCCACAGGGCACCGTAAGGGTTAAACTCAAAAGGCACGCTATAAATCTGAATGATTAATTAACTACTTTAATGATCTAATACAAAAATCAAAGCTGCACTGACCCCAGAAGAGCCATTTCGATGTTTGTCACAAAAGGTAAAATCCAACTGCTTGGTTCAAATGCTGCTTTTTATCCACTTTTGGGCTTTTGAATCCCAGGTGGGAGGGGGACCGTCCAGCAATGAAACAGGCCTGCCTGAAAACATAACCCACATTTTAATTTTAATAGGACAGAAAAATCCTGGCAAAATGTTATGTTGCTCCTTTTGCAAGAGAGATGAACTGGAGCCTGGGAGGGACTGGAATCACATTGAGGTGGCCTTCATTACAATCCAACCATTTTTCACGGCACCTGCATCTGTTTTGCACGGAGACCAGGTGCTCCCAGAAATAAACTGCCCGTTACTAGCTTTGATTATAAGCAGTTCATATCACAGATTCACAGGTTCCAAGGCTAAAAGGGACCGTTATGATCATCGAGTCTGACCTCCTGCATAACACAGGCTGTAGGCCTTGACTCAGCCATTCCCGCCTCAAAACCAAGAACTGGTGGTAGAACTGAAACATGTCTTTAAGAAAGGCAGCCAGTCACAGGCGCTGACTTTCCAATGTGCCAGGGGCAAAGGGGCGAGTGGTCTACCCCTGGCTCTGCCCCAGGCCCTGCTCCACCCCTTCCCCCAAGGCTCCACCCCAACCCTTCCTACCCTCGCTCCACCCCTGCCCTGCCTCTTCCCACCCTGTTTGCCCTCTCCCCCGAGCACGCTGTGCCTTCACTTCTCCCTCTCACCCCCAGAGCCTCCTGCACGCCATGAAACAGCTGATCACAGCGGGTGGGAGGTGTGGGGAGGCACTGATCAGTGGGGCCCACTGATGGGTGGAAGGCACAGGGGGTGTTGGGGGAGCTGATGGGGAGCTCTGATGGGTGTCAGCACCCACCATTTTTTCCCTGGGGGTGCTTCAGCCCTGGAGTATCTACAGAGTTGATGCCTATGCAGCCTAAGACTCCACGTGGTGGGCTCTTCCAGTGGTTATTTATGCTCCCTGTTAAAAATATGCCCCTTTGTCCCGGTTTGAATGTTGCCTACTTCAACTTCCAGCCATCCGGCTACAACTGCCGCTATCACATTTGCCACTCCTTGGAGCACATATAGGACCGTATGACCATTGTTAACACAACCGGACTGCCCTGATAATAGACTGGTGGATACTCACAGCTGGCATGCAAGTCCGCTGCTTGGTAATTCTTCACTCCAGCTCTCACCAGAAAGTCTTGGAGCAAAGTAACAACCTATATTTGTTTTCCACCTGATTAACCTATGGTGGGACCCTTATGAGTGAAGTACCAATAGGAGACAGTGGCCATGGCTCATAAATTTAATTACTAACCTTTAATTCATAGATGGCAGACTCAATTCTTCAAGCATCTAAATTAATCCGGCTTTACTGACAGCGGTAATCAATTGTTCAGCGCTCTACTTTTTGCTTAATTACTGTTGCACTACATTACATTTTCAAAATGTCAAGCATCCACTTCTGAAAATGCAATAAATCACTTCTCCATAGTGCCAGTAGTAAGGCTAAGGTAGGAGACTGTTATTCTCTCACACCTGACCTTGGCTACACGGAGCAGAAATTGATCATTTACTATAACAGTGAAATATCATTTAGAGAGACGTGAGTCTCAGCTAAGAAGAAGGGCGATGATTTCTGAGCTTAGCCGGCACATGCCGAAATGAAGCATGCGATGGAGTGCTCTCAAAACTGGCCCACTAATGAGAAGCAGCGTAAGCGGGAGAACACATAGGTCGAATACAAACGGCAGCATGAGCAACACTAAAATAACAAGATCAAATCCCATTTGTCCTAGATTTCCATCATGACAGCACACTAAAATATCACGCCTCTCCAAACGTTTGTTTTAATTATGGGGTGTAGGGTTTGCATGCATGAAGCTCATTCATGTGAATGGAAGTCGTTGTACATGGATGAAAAGAAGGAGCACTTATGACGCCTCTGAAAAGCCAAAATTCAGATGTAGGATCCAACCCATCAATTGAGGGGCTTCTTGCAGCCTGAGCAGTATAAATATCATCTCGCAGCCAACATCTCCTCTCATCACTTGGAGACTCTGGTGGACTCCAGCACAGTCCAAGATCTTGTTTGCAATTCCTTTCTAATGAAGTAGCCAGCTGATCCCAACCACATTTCCTATCCCCTATCCCCAATGCCTGGGCTCCCTGGCAAGCCCTACCGTGAGGGCAGGCAGCTGAAGAAGATATTTTCTTCAGGGAGAGAGTTTTAACCCTTTCCTTGCCACCCACAGGCCAGGATCTGTACACTCCAGCACAAGAGCCCTCGTGGTTTCAAAGATGCTCTTTTGGCTAAGGGAGGCTTCACAAGACAGCTTAGGCTGAAGGTATTCGGTTACAAGGCAAAACTGGAGAAATGGGAATTTTCTTAAAATGTATGACATTTTATTAGGAAAGAAATTGCAGCCCCAGTTTCCTCTAATACCAGACTTTCATTAGCTCCACTCTGTTCTCCATGTCCCTTGAGCTAACACCCTTACTCAAGAACATGGCTGAAGTACACGTTTACAAGATGCATGCTTTGGTTAGCTATTAAAGACCTCTGTCTTTCCAAGCACATGCCTAACTTTAAGCATGTGCTTAAATTTCATTGACTTCAATGGGGTTTAAGCATGTGTTCAAGTGTTCCGAATGATATGGAAATGAAAATTATCTGATTTAATTCCCAAACTTGCCTTCTTTAACTACTATACATAACTTCCCCCGGGAGGGGGGGCGGGGGGGGGGGGCTGTGTGACCTAGAGGATAGAGCACTGGACTCAGGAGACCAGAGTTTTATTTCCCACTCTGCCACTGGCACTTCTCTGTGCCTCAGTTTCCCCATTTTCTAAAACTCTAAGATCTACTGATGAAAAGTGCTATCTAAGGGCAAGGTGATTATTATTATTATCACTTTTGTAACACACATCTTTCCAGGATGCAGATTTGGATCATAGACAGGCCAGTTATGCCCCACTCTACCCTTCCTATCAGGTGAAGCAAAATGCTCTCATTAAATAAAGAGAAATGGTGAAGCTTTGGAGCATATATTTTGCAGAGTGGCTAAGCTCTGTCTAAAGCAGATTTGTTAGTCTGCCTCAGTATCTTATTGCTCCAGGCACACTTCTCTTCTCAACTGCATCCTACATCTAAACTGAGGCAGACTAGCTGCAGCAAATATTTGATTCCATTTTATGTCAGCCACAGACACTAACCCAAACAATGCCAATTGAAAGGCACAACATACTGGGGAGTGATGCCAATTTGGACTTCGCCCTTTGGAATCTAAACTGCAGTGCAGATTAAGTGTCCAGATGTTGGAATAATCGCTGTTGCAAAGTCTGGTCCCAGGTGTTCAAAACAGCAGAGCCTAATAAGGCAACTAAATAAGATACTAGTCAATCGATTTCCACTTTTTGGAGCAATAACTTCCCAGGCTCCTTTCCAGATGGAGGGATGAATTTGCTACATCTTTACTGAAGATTCTGTTTTCTTCTGGTATTGTGTAATAACAGTGCAACACTGGGACTCATTAATGATTCATCATCGTCTCAGCAGCCTGACATACTCCCTACACCTCACACACTGTCGTCAGAATCTGTATCTAGAAAATGTCATGTAAGGCGTCATATACAAATTGGTAACATGCTGATCCCGGAAAATCATTGCCCGGTGTACATCCAAGCTGTGTACAAAGAGTTATAACTATGTGCTGGAAAAAGGTACATAAGGTATCCCAACTAGGACAGAAGGTATCCCGCCCTAAACAAAGGAATGTGGTTCCACCTGCTTGAATGTGTCTTCCCGGCAAATCATGAGACATTGGAAATGTTTACATAAAAGGTAAACAAAGCCATTAAGCTAACAAAGGGAGGAGGTAACAACTCAGCTACCACTAGCGGGGATTGGAACCAGCATGAAGTTTTCATCAGGTGTCTCTTCCCAGCAGGAGAAAAAGAACTTTATCTGAGAATACACGTCAGTGGGTTACTGGGCTATAAAGACAAAGGGTCTGAACCTCAAATGATAAGCAATTGAATCAGCAGGATGTATACAATATTATTGTATTATAAAAGTGTATCAATATGGTCTATTATGAAAGCCTGTGACACACTGGTGATTATCATCATTGTGAAATGTATTAACATTTATGAGAAATTATTGGGATTCACTGATGATATGCTTTAAAGTCTGTGACCAAACCCAGGGAGAAACAGGTTTTCTCCCAGACAGGAGGGAAGGCAGCTATCTACTGGCCTCCAATGTAAATTAAGCATCATGGAATCAAAACAATGGAAGCCCCATTTACACACAAATCAGCAGGGGGGTGGGAAGCCCACAGGAAGCCTTCCTGCCTCTTGTAACAAGGGCAATGAACTTTGGGAGAAGTAAGGAGAAACAAAAAGCCATTTTGGTATCCATCACTTGAGGGATTCAAGGGCCCAGAGCTCTTGAAATCACAGAACATCAGATCATTCAGCCAAGGGGGCTGAAGTCTTTGGGGACCAACTATAGGTGAGAAACCTGCTTAGGCAAAGATTGTAACTTGCTGGAGTAAATTTTTAATCTTAGAAGCATCTTTTTACTTTTCTTTGCTTGTAACCCTTTCTATCTTTATTCCTTACACTTGATATCACTTAAACCTGTGACCTTTGTTTTCCTTTTAATTTAAATCAGCACAGTGCTGTGATTGAAATGAGTTTGTCAAACCCCTGTTGAATTAACGAGCTGCAGTGTATTGTCTCTTTGAAGGAGCAAGGCACTTCATAACTTCTGCAAGTGTTCCCTGAGAAGGCTGAACACTGCAGGGAGATGGTTTTGGGGAAATTCGGGACCGGGGGGGAGGGGTAATTCTGCAAAAAGTAACTGGGGGGGTGGAAGCCAGGGTGGGACCTGCATGCTCGTCTGCTGGCTGTTGGTGTCAGGGCTGAGAGTCACAGCAGCATAGCATGGAAGGCACCCGTTGTTGCAGGGCATATGGTGACCATCCTCTTACTGGTCTGGGATGAACTCCAAAGTGTCACAAAGATATTACTAGGAGAACCTGCCATGCAGGGCCGGCTTTAAGATGATTCCCATGATTCCCCGGAATCAGGCCCCATGCCTTAGGCGTCTTTTTAATTTTTTAATTTTTTTTTTACTCACCCGGCGGAGAGGGGGGATCCGCTCCGGGTCTTCGGCGGCATTTCGGTGCCGGCGGGTCCTTCGGTGCCGCGGAAGACACGGAGCGGACACACACACACCCTGCCGTCGAAGTGCCGCCGAAGCCCTGGAGCGCCGCCGGGTATTCAAATCAGGCCCTGCCCTTCATAAAGCCGGCCCTGCTGCCATGGATCAGGGTTATAAAAGTTTACGGACAGGGCTCAGTCTCTGCTGATTCCAGTGGTTACTGTTACACATCCTAAGAAACGTTGCAGCCAAGTAATGAAAGCCTGCCTATATTCCTGGTGCACTTCATGAGCATAGCAAACTCTTCTGACTCCAATGGCCTCATTTGCTTTCATCAGCAGAAACCGGGATCATCCTCAGCCCATGGCAACATACAAGCATGCAGCACTTCTCCATCCCGGCACCTCCCCCGCAATCAAGAGATTACCTGGTGTCTCACCACACACACCCACGGTGGTTTGAGTAGATTGAAAAAAAATGGGGTGCTCTCACCACACCGGCCAACCTATTAGTGGGTGCTGCTTTCCCATGTCAGGGAGAAGAGTAGGAACTGTCCCTTTGCACTTCCCCCTGTGTCAATCCTTGCTTGCTCCACGTGTATCAGTGCAGGCAAGACACTGATAGGCAACTCTCTCTCCCAGGAAGCCTTAGCCCCCTGGTTCATCCAGTCTGAGACATTAACAATAAATGCTTTAACAGTGCACGGGATACTCCTTGTCTGTCATATTGCCACTGGAGAGGGACTCAAGCCAACACCTCAACCACAACATGGTTCAAACATTGGAGGAAATTCACTTTCAAGCTTGGGCTCATCTCTAATTTGTAGCAATCTGCAGGTGAAACAAGAGTCTCCCTCTGAACCCAGATCCTGCCTTCATCTGTACCCTAATAAATGGAGATATCCTATCTCCTAGAAGGAAAGGTCATTGAGTCCAGCCCCCTGCCTTCACTAGCAGGACCAAGTACTGATTTTGCCCCAGATCCCTAAGTGGCCCCCTCAAGGATTGAACTCCTAACCCCAGGTTTAGTAGGCCAATGCTCAAACCACTGAGCTATCCCTCCCTCCTAATGTGTTGGGTATTATTGTTGTTTATTATTTGTATCACCGTAGAGCCTAGAAGTCCCAGTCATGGATAGGATCCCATTGTGCTAGGCACTGTAAAAACACAGAACAGAAAGGGGAAAGAATTATCCTTCTACTTTTTGGATTAAACCCCACTTTTTCTTTTAACTCTGTATTTAATGGAGTCTGCTCTTTGATCAGTACCAAAGGCTTCCGGAATAAAAATAATAAATGAGATCTTTCTTGCTAAAATACAAAGATATTTTTCAGCAATGAGACTGTGCTCAAATATGTCTTGAGAGTTTAACATGCATTGTATCTAGTGTCAGTCAAGATGATAAGATAAATGCCATCCTAGGAGGATACTGCCAGAAATGATGAGGAGGGGAATGTTACAGATCAAATCTCCTCTCATTGTGTTTTAATAGAAAAGCTTTTCACCTCGTCGCAAGGGTACAAATGAAAATCTTCAAAACAGACGTGGGATTTTTGGGGGGGGGGGGTTACCCAGACATGCATCTGGATAAAAGCACTTTTCTCTTATGGAAAGCAGAGCTGATTAGAACAGAGTGGACCACTGGCAAAGCAAAAGCAATCAGAAAAAAAATCCTAGTAAAATCTTTAGAGCTTGCAAAGCTATAAAATCACTTTTGGAAGCAAAATAGTCTTGACCAAAAAACATCCTCTCTCTATATTAATTAATATGCACTTCCACCTGACTTAAATGGCTTGAATCTTTCTTCTCATTTATGCTAATGTCATTTACTTCATCGGAGGCAAAAATGTATATTTATGGCATCACCTTTTGGTTGAAAGGGATCATTTTAAAGGAGCTGTAAAGCTTAGAGGAGTCTATTATAGATTCCCAACTGAAATTTATCTACATCTCATGGAGAATATAAATAGGATGGAAGGATAATGAATGAGCCACTATCTACAAGGGACTGGGCATTTGAGCAGATAAATATTAGTGTCTCCAAGCAGCGTGGGAGAAGGCATCCCAGCAGAGTGACCATGAACGATTTTCTGTGCTGGCAAGAGGGTGTACCCGTTAAGGACCCAGTTCTGCTGTCTTTACTCAGCAAATAGACCCAATCAATCCAGGAAAGATACAACATGTGTTGGGTCTCCCATTGTTTCCTCCCCCAGCTCACCCTCCCCACCTTGCAATGGCAAAGTAGCTCACTACAGGTTTCCTACTTCTCCTCTGTGCTGGCCTGGAACACAGGCTCCTCAATAAGCTACAAGAATTCAGCCTTCCCATATAGAAGAACCAAAGTGATGTCCCTGCCACTAGGGAGCAGGGTCTGGGGCTTGCCTTGCTCCGGTGCTCCAGCCGGGGAGCAGGGCCGGGGGCCACTCCACGCAGCTCCCAGAAGCAGCGGCATGGCCCCTCTCCAGCTTCTACACATAGGGGAAGCCAGGGGGCTCCGCTCTACATGCTGCCCCCGCCCCGAGCACCGCCCCCACAGCTCCCGTTGACTGGGAACGGTAGCCAATGGGAGCTGCAGGGGTGGTGCCTGTGGATGGGGCAGCGTGCAGAGCCGCCTCACCGCACCTCCATGAGAAGCCAGAGAAGGGACGTACCGCTGCTTCCAGGAGCTGCCTGAGATAAGGCCTGCACCTTTGAACCCCTCCTGTGCGCCAACCCCCTCCCCCAGTCCTGATTCCCCTTCCGCCCTCCAAGCATCTCGGTCCCAGTCTGGACAACCCTCCTACACCCCAAACTCCTCATCCCCAGCCCCACCCCAGAGTTCACACACCCAGCTGGAGCCCTCACCCCCTACACTCCACTACCCCATCCCAGCCCAGAGCCCCCTCCCGCACCCTGAACTCCTCATTTCTGGCCCCAGCCCAGAGCCTGCACCCCCAACCAGAACCCTCACCCCCTCCTGCACTCCAACCCCAATTTTGTGAGCATTCATGGCCCGCCATACAATTTCTATTCCTAGATATGGCCCTCGGGCCAAAAAGTTTGCCCATCCCTGTAATAGAGGCATCAATGTAGAGACCACTGCTGGAAAGAATACTTTCCATTCAATGGGTAGAGTGGTATTTCAAGAACAGTCTGCAGATAGTCCAGAATCAGAAGAAATATCATTGAAGCATGGGAAAGAGAAGTCACTTACTCTCCCCAGGCAATCAGAGTCCATTATGGAGTGTGCAGCATTTGAAAAACCTAGACCACACCCAGAACCAACTCACCATGAAAAAGTACTTGAGAAATTCAACTGTATGTAGTCAGAACAATTTTCCTTACACAGAACTGTGTTTATGCCAAGGCAATGAAGACTGGGGTAACCCACTCTCGACAGAGATCATAATGATGAACAAGATGACGATAACGATGTTGACTAGAAATGTTACAGTGCTTTTACATGTCAATTACACCTGTACTAATTTATTACTAGATTTTGTTTTACCCTTTAGATTGTTGTGCGATCATCTGAGGTCACAATGAAATCCAATTTTATGTCTTGAAATAATTCACAGAGTCGTTAAAACTCACAGAAACAAATGCAAATATTTCAAAGTGGTCATTTTAATGCGCTGATGGTGTCGTTGTTTAGCCTCGTTTCTATGGTAACGTCACCTCCACGTCACTTTAAAGTAGACATAATAAGCTTTCAAATGATGCATAATGTGCCTGTAGAAAGGGTACATTAAGTCAACCAAATCAGTGGTGTCTGCCACTCACTCACAATCTGTTCAAAATCAGAACCCCTCAACTTCTGTTCCACACAGTTAAACTGGTGACAATTCCAGGATTCAACTGAATTCAGCTCAACCAGTGCCTTGCCCTTCTGGAGTCATAGTTACTAGCTCTTCACCTGCTAGTACAAATGACATTTGAACAAAGAAAGCACAAGAGGGCAGTGTCGGCACATTCTGAAGGGAAAGGGGTTAACATGACAGTCTCTATCGCTGCTGTCCTGGAGAGGATGTAAACACTTTTGGCGCAAGCCGCTTTTATACAGAGCTGCTCCTGTTCATACTGTTTAGGTTAGTTTCCATTATGCAATGCACTTTATGGGCTTTCAAGCCAGGGATATCTTTTTGTTGAAAGAACTGAACTAGTTTGACCAGCACAATCAGCAGAACTGGTTGCTCAACACTTCTCATTATACCCTGTTTTCCGTCACTTATAACTTTGCCAATCTTTATCTGTTTGGTCTGCAATCTCCCACGCCAAGTGTCTGCTTCAGGCTGAATTTGTCTCGAACCTTTCAGCTAAAACAGTTCATTCATGTCTAAGAATGACATTGTGTAAGAATACATTTTTTGCCCATATTAGAAAAAAAACCAAGCTTACTAATTTGAAATTTGGCAGAGAGGTGTCCTTTGTGGCAAAGATGTGCCTTTTGCCATCCCTGTGAAAATCCAGCTAAATCTGGCCAAATTACAAGCCTCAGGAAAAACTCACATGCTCATTAGAGCCTTGTTAGCATCGGGCAAATAAATTCTCCAAAGAGCGCGTTCCCACTGAGCATGCTCCATCCCCTCACAGCTCCTGTGTTGCCCACGGAGCAACTGAGTCTATGTCAGAGAGAGCCCAGGGATGCAGGGGCCGAGCAGGACTTTGCCTGAAATTCCCCCCCACATACACATACCTGCCACATGCTGCTATGGTAGCAGGCGTCAGGACAGTCTCTCCTTGTGCTGTCAATGCTCCTGGTCCTAGGACCAGGCAGCAAAGAGGAAAAGGATGGAACAGGAAAGGGAATTGCAGAAGCCAATGGGGTGAGGAGAGCAAAGAGGAAGGGAAGCAGGTGTCAGGGTGGGTAGGAGGAGGCAGCAGGAGATGGGGGGTTGGATAGATATAGCAGGGGAAGAGGGCAGGTGTCAGGGTTGGGAGGAGCAGAGGAGGAGGGGTTGGATAGGAACAGCATGGGAGGGGACAGGTGCTGGGTGGGAGTGGATAGGAGCACGCCCCATGGGAGGGAAGGTAAGAAGGACTAATTAGGGTGTTGGGGGGAGGGGTTGCAGAGAGACCTCACAATTATTCTCCAGAGTCTGTTTTCATTTTTGTTTGAATGTTAGTCCCCAGTTCTCATGGTTGCAAGGAAATTAGAACGAGACCCAAGTGTAGCTGATGCAGCAATGTCTGCCTGAATTTGCAGAGAGGCTGAAACCATAGTTCTGAGGTGTGACCTGCCCCATTCATTTCAATGAGTGCTAACTCAGATGCCAACGGTGATAGTTTAAGGGTGAACATTGCTAACTGCGCATCGAAGCAGGTAGGAACAAAGAGGAAGGCTCAACATTAAAGCTGGAGCGTGCAATCTGTATTAATTCTGATAGCCAGGCCTTTGACACCACATGACAGGACTAAAGAAGGGTGTGATTGGTTTCATTTTCCTGAAAAGGTGTGGTGGGACTTAGCTTTCAAAACTCTAGGAAATGCTGCTATAATCCTTACATGGGTAAAACTTCCATAGAGTTTAGTGGACGTTCTAACCTTTGTATTGACTGTGGAAGCAGATCTTACATTTGGATTTAGCTAATTTTTTTGAATAGCTTGTTTTCCATTCTCTCTTCATAGAATATCAGGGTTAGAAGGGACATCAGGAGATCATCTAGTCCAACCTCCTACTCAAAGCAGGACCAATTTCCAGACAGATTTTTACCCCAGTTCCCTAAATGGTCCCTCAAGGATTGAACCCACAATGCTGGGTTTAACAAGCCAATGCTCAAACCACTGAGCTATCCCTCCCCTCTTTTTCAATATTAAATCATTTCACACTGAATACCCTTTCGTTCCAGATACTTTAGGAATCATCTAGGAGATTCACTGACCACTCCTTCAGTACCAAGTAAAATTATTAGAATTCAACCTGCTACCATTTAAGATGAAGTCCAGATTCAGTCAAGCTTCCCATAGCTCTTGCATGCTGACTCGACATTCCGGCAAATGATTTCTTTTGACCTAAAGTACTTCCCCAGATAATCTGCTTTACTGGCAAAACAGCTTTTCTCCCTTTCAAATATCAGAGGGGTAGCCGTGTTAGTCTGAATCTGTAAAAAGCAACAGAGGGTCCTGTGGCACCTTTAAGACTAACAGAAGTATTGGGAGCATAAGCTTTCGTGGGTAAGAACCTCACTTCTTCAGATGCAAGAAGAAGTCTGAAGAAGTGAGGTTCTTACCCACGAAAGCTTATGCTCCCAATACTTCTGTTAGTCTTAAAGGTGCCACAGGACCCTCTGTTGCTTTT
>NC_048304.1:7219173-7372560 GCF_013100865.1 Trachemys scripta elegans | reverse complement strand
TATATTATTAATGTGCATTTCCTCTGGCACTGGTTCTACATGTGTTTTGAGGCAGGAAGGTATTTTTTATCTTGGTCACATTTGAAAAGCAACAGAGGGTCCTGTGGCACCTTTAAGACTAACAGAAGTATTGGGAGCATAAGCTTTCGTGGGTAAGAACCTCACTTCTTCAGACTTCTTCTTGCATCTGAAGAAGTGAGGTTCTTACCCACGAAAGCTTATGCTCCCAATACTTCTGTTAGTCTTAAAGGTGCCACAGGACCCTCTGTTCCCTTTCAAATGTGACCAAGATAAAAAATACCTTCCTGCCTCAAAACACATGTAGAACCAGTGCCAGAGGAAATGCACATTAATAATATATTCTTTGCATGAAAAGACAGCACTGAAATCTTAAAGTGATTTCCCCAGAATATAAACAAAGCCCAGAGTATCGCATGGAGATTAAAATAATCCTTCAGATTCCCTACAATTTTCATGCCATTTTTAAAAACAAAAACAAAAAAAACCATTAGTACTGTATCATAATCTTTTGAAAACTGTTGTTTACATCCCCTAGGATTTCTGTTCAACAGTTAATAAAAATAGTTGCCTAGATAAGAGGTCCCTGAGGCGAAGGAGTTATTTCTAAAATAAATTGCTTATTTGAAAAATTGCAGTAAAATTAATATGTTTAGAAAATATGAAACCTTTTGTATTTAATCTGGGAACAAGGGGAAAAGACAAATCTCTCTTCATATCTCATATTCTTAAAGTATTTCCACACGCTGGTGGTATTGATACGACATGAGGGAGAGCCTGTAATAATTGTTTGTTCTATGTTAACATTGTTGTCTATGTTAATGTATGTTCATTCATTTCAAGTTAAGATGACTTGGTATGATATTAAACTACTTTCTCACAAACCGGATAATAGACCTACTTTGTCATTTCACTCTCCTATGATAAATTAGCATCATTATTAGGAAGGTACTGTACTAAAATGGACTTCCAGTGCATGTACTGCTGCTCTCTACTGGATGCTATTGGAATAGCATGACTGTCCCAGATAGATTGCTAAATGAGGCCTGGTCTACACTACGGGGTTAGGTCAAATTTAGCCGCGTTAGGTCGATTTAAAAATGACTGGTCCACACAACCAACCCCGTTCCATCGACCTAAAGGGCTCTTAAAATCGACTTCTGTACTCCTCCCCAATGAGGGGAGTAGCACTAAAATCAATCTTGCTGGGTCGAATTTGGGGTAGTGCGGAAACAAATCGATGGTATTGGCCTCCGGGAGCTATCCCAGAGTGCTCCATTGTGACCGCTCCCAAGGCGGGATCCCCGACCCTGAAGCCAGAGAAGGCACTTCTGGTGAGTGCACATTTGTAACTACAGTACAGGGTTTAAAAGCAATAGTGTTTAATGTTTAATGTTTTATTTGCCCTGAAGAACTGGGATGCATTCGTGGCCCGTACAGCTACTGGAAAGGTCTGTTCACATGTCTGGGGATGGAGGAGGAATCCTCCAGGGACATCTCCATGAAGCTCTCCTAGAGGTACTCTGAAAGTCTTTGCAGAAGGTTTCTGGGGAGGGCTGCCTTATTTCGTCCTCCACGGTAGGACACTTTACCGCGCCAAGCCAGTAGCAAGTAGTCTGGAATCATTGCAGCACAAAGCATGGCAGCGAATGGTCCTGGGTTTTGGTCGCATTCAAGCAAGATTCGGTCTATATCTTTCTGTGTTAGCCTCAGGAGAGTGATATCATTCATGGTCACCTGGTTGAAATAGGGGAATTTTTGTAAGGGAACAGTAAAAGGACCCCCTTCATGCTGGGCTGTTTGCGCTTGGCTAAAAGGGATCATCCTGGAGAATAGCCACGCGGCAGGGTGGGGGTAGGTGTGTGCTGCACATCCACCCGAAAACCACAGCCCCTCCTTTTAAATGTGAAACCCAACCCATTGCTTGCTCTGGGAAAGGAGGGCGCTGCAGTTTGAAAACATTCCCCCATGTTATGAAGGCATAAGAAGCCAACCCTGCATACCCAAAGGCTTACCATGGCTGCCTGGAAACCGAATTCTGTTGCCCAGCCGTGTGTGATGTGTCACCATCCCAGCAGGTGCTCAATATAAAAGGCAAAATGCGACCTTGTACCTAAAGCACATGTGCTGTCTGCTGTGAATTGCTTGATTCACTGTGAAAGAGTCTCCCTTTTGTTCTCAGAAATATATCTGTCACGTTATTGATTTGAACTGGGACCATATAGAACATGGTTGCAACCAAAGTCCTGTAATGGCACCAAATCTTGTATAAAGGGGGCTCAAATGAGGTGTCTAAGACAAGGTTATGGTTTGCTGGTTATGTGTATTAATTTTGTAGTTGAAGTTATGAATATTGGCTCTATTCTGTCTGTATTTCAAACTTATGCTATGCTTCTGGGAGACATCCCAGACAAGTTGGTGTTAGCTCTGCCTAGCCTGCTTGATGGCCCATTAAGGAACATCAGCTATACAACTGACTCATTGAGAGAAGGCAAATACGCCTTGCAAATACTCAGCAAAGTATGCAGGAACTGGCCCATGTGACTCCAGACTCTATTTTGCTGTAATTTTCCACAGTAAGGACAAAGAGATGTTCTTACACCTGGAAAAGACTATAAAAAGGCTGAGGCCTCTCATCCATCTTGTCTTCAATCCTGCTTCTAACCTCTGGAGGGATTTTGCTACAAATTGAAGCTCTGAACAAAGAACTGAGGACCCATCCCAGCTGGGGATGTATTCCAGAGACTTGATTTTGAACCTGTAGTTTATTTCATCACTGCTACAAGCCTGAACCAAGAACTTTGCCATTACTGTATGTAATTGATTCCATTTAACCAATTCTAGCTCTCATCTATATCTTTTTCCTTTTATGAATAAACCTTTAGATTTTAGATTCTAAAGGATTGCCAACAGCATGATTTGTGGGTAAGATCTGATTTGTATATTGACCTGGGTCTGGGGCTTGGTCCTTTGGGATCAAGAGAACCTTTTTTCTTTTATTGGGGTATTGGTTTTCATAACCATTTGTCCCCATAACGAGTGGCACTGGTGGTGATACTGGGAAACTGGAGTGTCTAAGGGAATTGCTTGTGTGACTTGTGGTTAGCCAGTGGGGTGAGACCAAAGTCCTCTTTGTCTGGCTGGTTTGGTTTGCCTTAGAGGTGGAAAAAACCCAGCCTTGGGCTGTAACTGCCCTGTTTTAAGCGATTTGTCCTGAATTGGCACTCTCAGTTGGGTCCCGACAGAACTGCATCATTTCAGTATCATCTTAAATTTTACTCTCCCTTTTTATCTCCCCCCAGGTGCAAATGTTTTTACGCTTCCCCTATCATCTCCATCCCTGAGGTTATCGCAGATTAGAAGGCGAAAAAACCACACTCGCGATGACATGTTTTCCAAACTCATGCAGTCCTTCCGCACTGACAGGGCACAACTGAATGCATGGAGGCAATCAGTGGCAAAGGCCAGGAAAGAATTAAGTGAGTGCGAAGAGCGGAGGCAGGACGTGATGCTGCGGCTAATGGGGGAGCAAACAGACATGTTGAAGTGTCTGTTGGGGAAGCAAATGGACATGATGAAGCGTCTGCTGGAGCTGCATGAAAGCCAACAAGAGCACAGACCCCCGCTGTATCCACTGTATAACCGCATGCCCTCCTCCCCAAGTTCCATATCTGCCTCACCCAGACACTCAAGAAAGCGGGGGGAGGAGGCTCCGGGCACCCAGCCACTCCACTCCAGAGGATGGCCCAAGCAACAGAAAGCTGTCATTCAAACAGTTTGATTTTTAGTGTGGCTACAATAAACAATATGGCCTTGTCCTTTCCTCCTCCCCCACTCCACCTGGGCTACCTTGTCTGTTATCTCTCTCTTTTTTTTTTTAATTAATAAAGAAAGAATGCATGGTTTCAAAACAATAGTTACTTTATTTCAAAGGGTGGACGGTGGTTGGCTTACAGGGAATTAAAATCAACAAAGAGGGCGGGTTTGCATCAAGGAGAAACAAATGCAACTGTCACACCGAAGCCTGGCCAGTCATGAAACTGGTTTTCAAAGCCTCTCTGATGTGCAGCATGCCTTGCTCTGCTCTTCTAATAGCCCTGGTGTCTGGCTGCTCAAAATTGGACACCAGGCGATTTGCCTCAACCTCCTACCCCACCATAAACGTCTTCACCTCACTCTCACAGATATAATGGAGCACACAGCAAGCGGCAATAACAACAGGAATGTTGGTTGCACTGAGGTCTGACCTACTCATCAAACAGCACCAGCGAGCTTTTAAACGTCCAAAGACACATTCTACCACCATTCAGCACTTGCTCAGCCTATAGTTGAACTGCTCCTTACTACTGTCCAGGCTGCCTGTGTAAGGCTTCATGAGCCATGGGAGCAAGGGGTAGGCTGGGTCTCGAAGGATAACTACTGTATTGGCATTTCAACATCCCCAATGGTAATTTTCTGGTCTGGGAAGTAAGTCCCTTCTTGCAGCTGCTCAAACAGCCCAGAGTCCCTAAATATGTAAGCGTCATGCACCTTTCCTGGCCATCCCACATTGATGTCAGTGAAGCGTCCCTTGTGATCCACCAGTGCTTGCAGCACCATTGAGAAGTACCCTTGTGGTTCACACATTGATTGGCAAGGTGGTCTGGTGCCAAGATGGGGATATGTGTTCTGTCTATCGCCCCACCACAGTTAGGGAACCCCATTGCAGCAAAGCCATCCAGTATGACCTGCACATTTCCCAGAGTCACTACCCTTGATAACGGAATGTCAATGATTGCATTGGCTACTTGGATCACAGCAGCCCCCACAGTAGACTTAGAATCATAGAATATTAGGGTTGGAAGGGACTTCAGGAGGTCATCCTAGTCCAACCCCCTACTCAAACCAGGACCAATTCCCAGGCAGATTTTTACCTCAGTTCCCTAAATGGCCCCCCCCAGGGATTAAGCTCACAACCCTGGGTTTAGCAGGCTAATGCTCAAACCACTGAGCTATCCCTCCCCCCTTTGCCCACTCTAAATTGATTCCGACTGACTGGTAGCAGTCGGGTGTTGCAAGCTTCCACAGGGTTATCGCCACTCACTTCTCAACTGTCAGGGTAGCTCTCATCTTGGTATTCCTGTGCTTCAGGGTGGGGGGAAAGCAACTAACAGAATTCCAGGAAAGTGGCCTTATGCGAAAGTTTCGCAGTCACTGTGAATCATCCCATACCTGAAACACTATGCGGTCCCACCAGTCTGTGCTTGTTTGCCTGGCCCAGAATCGGCATTCCACTGTATCAACCAGCCCCACTGCCACCATGATGTCCCAATTGCCACAGCCCGTGCTTTCAGGAATGTCTATGTCCATGCCCTCATCAAAATCCTCCTCGTGCTGGTGTCTCTTAGCCCGGTTCTGCATATACTCCAGGATAATGCACTAGGTGTTTACAATGCTCACAACAGCAGCGGTGACGGTGAGTTGAGCAGGCTCTATGCTTGCAGTGGTATGACATCTGCATGGGTAACCCAGGAAAAAAGGCGCGGAACGATTGTCTGCCGTTGCTTTCATGGAGGGAGGGTTGACTGATGACATGTACCCAAAACCACCCGCGACAATGTTTTTGCCCCATCAGGCATTGGGAGCTTAACCCAGAATTCCAATGGGCGGCAGAGACTGCAGGAACTGTGGGATAGCTACCCATAGTGCACCGCTCCATAAGTCACTGCTAGCCATGGTAGTGAGGACGGACTCCGCCGACTTAATGTGCTTAGTGTGGACATACACAATTGACTGTATAAAATCGATTTCTAAAAATAGACTTCTATAAAATCGACCTAATTTTGTAGTGTAGACATACCCTGAGATTTTCCTGTAGCTCAAGAGATAGGGCTCTTAGCTTTTATAGCAAGAGAATATAGGTTCAAGCCCTGCTGACACCCTGAAATTTGGTGTGACCACAGTACGTAGCATAGTGACACTCTCCAAAAGAGATGCCCTTCTTTTATTAAGACACCTGGAAGAAAAATGAAATAGATTTGTATGCATGCAGCAGTTCCAGAATAGAATAGAAAGTTGAAATGTTGAAGTTTTCTGTTAAATGGAAATTCCCCAACTTTTGGATTTGAAAATTTTGTAATGTTTCATTTTGACATTTTCAATCAAAATGAAACATTTTAACATTCCATAAATTGAAATGTTTCATTTCAAATTGTTGAAATGAACTGACATGCATCATTCTTAGTCACTTCAATAACAAACCACATTGGCCTAGGGAATATTGTCTTATCGGAGTAGTAGCTCCTGCTCACATTCTCTCCAATGGGCGAGGCTCCCTGGAGGGACAATGTGTCCCATAATTCACCCAGAATCATGTGACTCCCACAATGCACCCTGCAGCTCAGACCGATGGAAATCAGCACATTGTCTTATGGGCAATGTAGTCCTCCAGGGAGCACAATCCATAGGAGAGAATGGGGTCTAAAACTACAATTCCCACAAGACAATCACCACAGGGAAATGCAACAATGTTTTTTCTGAACTGATTCGAAACAAAATGTTTCAGGTCAGCTCAAAAACTGAAATATTCCAATTCAGATCAAACCAACCTGAAAGTAAATATTTCATTTTGATCGTCCTGATGGAAAATTGAAAAACTTCTGCAACATCAAAATTTTCCCCTCGAAAATTTCAGTTTTTGCAGAAACTGCCTTTTCCATTGGAAAATCATGCTGGCAGAAACCCCCCCAGCCAGTTCTAGCTTCTACACACCTTTTGGCAGCGATAACAGAGTGGGTTGATGGTGGGGCACAAGTTGCTATATTGTGGGCTGTTTCTAAAGGTATCCACTGTGGAAGAGGCTGTTGCCAATCCTAAGAGAAGAAAATGAACCAACAGTAATATTCAGAGGCACTGGGAATAACCAGGAGAATAATCACGTAGTAGAATTAAGGTCTTCTTTGGTCTGACTCTCAGATTAATTGACGAGACAAACCATCAGGTCATTGTCTACTGCTATGAGGTTGGGCTGGGTTTTTTGGGCCCCAGTTAGGTAGATGTGTCTGGCCATGCAGATATAAAGGTTCAGCTCACTAAAGTCCATTTAAGGCATTGGGAGTATTTCCATCAACTTCAAAGGCATTCAGATTCAGGCACTGAACTGCTGTCCCCATGGAGGGTTAAAATTACTGAGGAAAACCTCTGTCCTTTAGCATGTTTTCAACATACCACTGTAAGCCTTGATCCTGTGCTCACTGAAGCCAATGACAAAACTGACGTTTCAGAGTGTCAGAAGATAAGGTCTGTGCTGAATATTAAACAGTGCAAGACATTTTCCATTCTAAGCCTAATTTATCTCCTTTCCTGTCACTCTCATTTGTGTCCAGCTCAGAGGCACACACGATTATAGCAAAGTGTGAAATTTACCTATCAGCACCTCTCCCTCCCTCACCGCACCTCCCGCCTGCCACAATCAGTTGTTTAGCAGCGTGCAGAAAGCTGGGGGTGAGGCGTGAAGACGTGGTGTGCTCGGGGGAGTGGGTGGAACAGGGCGGGAAGAGGCGGTATGGGGTGGAGTGAGGGTGGGAAGAGGTGGGGTGTGGCCTTGAGGGAAGGGGTAGAGTGGGGGCTGGCCTGGAGCAGAGCTGGGGCTCGAGCAGGCCCCGGCACAATGGAAAGTTGGCAACTGTGCCCCCGAGCGGCGTTGTTAAGCCGACTTAAGTCCCCATGTAGACAGCGCTAGGTTGACAGAAGAATTCTCCCATTGACCTACCCACAGCCTCTCAGGCAGGTGGATTAACTACCCTGATGGGCAAACCCCTCCTGTTGGCATATGTAAAGTCTACACTGAGGTCACGTCTGCACCAGCACTTATATCAGCAAAACTTTTGTCGCTCAGGGGTGTGGAAAAAAAACACCCCCCGAGTGACATAAGTTTTGCCGGCATAAGCGCATGTGTACACAGTACTATGTTGGTGGGAGATGCTCTCCTGTTGACATAGCCACTGCCGCTCGTTGAGCTGGTTTGAGGATGCTGACGGGAGAGCTCTCTCCTGTCAGCATAATGCAGGTACACGAATGCTTGTACAGCAATACAGCTGTATCAGTACAGTGTGCAGCTGTAAACTTGTAAGTATGGACATGGTCTGAAGACTACAGGGGTGCACCTGCTAAAGGAACCAAAAGGAAAATAATATACTACAAGGAGAGCTGGTCAAACCTTTGACATGCACGGGGGGGGAGGGGGGGGGGGGGGGGGAATTGCTTTTCAATAGCAATAAAATGGTCTTTTTTCAGTAATGAAACTTCCTGTGAAAGGATCAGCACTTTCTGGTTTTTGTGAAGCTCTCCACACTATTTTTAACTGATTTTTTTTCCTCCATTTTTTGTTTGTTTGTTTGTTTGCCAAAACCTGCCTTTTCTGACTGAAAACTGTTAAGTGAGAAATTACAAAAACAGTTTTGGTAAAAAATTCAATTAGAAATATGGAAAAGTTAGCAACCCCACCCCCCTTCCCCCCAAAAAACCTGACAAATTTTGAATCTTATGAAATGGAAACTACTTGGAAATTTCAATTTTTTTTCATGACCCCATTTTCCTAGTTTTCAGCCACCTCTAATAAAAAGCCAAACAAAATTGAATGAATCTATCCTGGCTTTGAGAACATTTTGGTGTTTCATCTTCTCAGAAATGTTTTGCTGAGAGTAGGGTGAGGACAGCTTTTAACAGGGTTCCTTTAGTAAGGTGCCTAGCATACACTTTCTATTTAAATTTAAAATGTATTTAGAATAAAAAAAACACCACCCAAGGCCCTAGGTGCCCTAAGACATCATTAACAATACAATAAATGCAATAAAATCCCTGTAGCATTACACTAATCCTTCCAACAGGAACTTAGCCAGCCATTCACTTACAGAAATTCCTTTCAACTTCTTCATTGTTATAGGGAGGAAGCATATCCTCTGCCTTCGTCAAAAAGCCTACTGAACAGACGTCTTTGAATGCGAGAACATAAACTGATGGCAGCTCCATGGGGTGCTAGGCTAGACCACTTTGGACAACACATAGGCCTTTATTTTTAAAATCTTGGCCACAAGAGTTCTGCATGTAAAAACACGTGCACAATTAGAGCCCTGTGCTTTCAAACACAGGGCCGGCTTCTCAACGCCAGTTTTAGCTGCCTGGCATTGCTCGCTGCCATGACACAGCAGCTGGGTAGTCCCCTGATAGAGGAATTGACAGGTGGTGTAAAGGCAGCAGATCTGGCTTTATGCCCGTCCCTCCTGCCCACCACCACCCTAGGTGTGTCAGCGGGGGGAATGTCATGTGCTCCAGCAACCAGCAGCTGGGGACTTAGGAGGCCTATTCTGGCTGACCTAATTTAAAGCAGCCCTTAGGGTGCTCTAAGTTACACCAGGAACTGAACCAATCCTCCACCCATTGCTGAGATTTTGGAAGCAGAAAGGTGGCTCAGAACTTTTTCCCCTTCACCCATCAGGACCTCTCCAATGTCTTTAACCTACCAACCAATCGGAAACTGTGCAGCTTCTCTGACGAGTTCACATCAGAATTTTTCTTCAAAAACCACCTATTTTCATTAGAGCGCCTAAACAATGGGAAACCCGCTCAAATTGATCAGTTCTTAGTACCCATTTCACACTCTCCAAATCAAAGCTAAACACTGTAATTCACAACAGACAAAGGACAACAGGATTTGGTTTTCATCTTGCCCTTAACTCAGTCTTCATATGCATGTGGGTTTGTACACACCCGCCCCGTGCACATCTTGTGCATGATCACTTGTGAGGTGCCCATGTCACGGTGAGCATAAGCTCAAGAGCTGGGTGCACTTCAACAAAAACATGGTCAATTTCAGCTATATGTTCCCATGCTTGAAAAATCCTGCCATGTCCGCTGGACTGTTCAAGCATTAATACAATGGAGGGGCGGATAGATAGAGAGGACTCTTCGTTCCTGTGCACCGTCACAAAGACACAGCATGAGAGGGAGTCAGGATGGACAGACAACCTCAGGAATATCAGAAATGCCTTTGTTAAATTGGAATAATGGTAGTTTGTCCTTTTATGTTCCATGCCAAGATCTGAAGGCAGTTTGCTGTTGTCCTTTTCCCAGCTGGCTAGACTGAGAGGCAGACAAAACAAGTAGTTAAACGGTCAGATTTAATGCTGTCACAATTCCAGTGATTGTATTTGCATTTTGCAAAATGTTTAAAATAAAATATATAGGAGACCAGATGTGCACTGCTGAGAAAACCCTGGTCTCCTTTGCTGAATGGCCCTGGGCAGCTGAATTGGGCAGCACCACATATTTTTACTCATTAAAACAAAGTGGCTTCTCTTCGCCCTTCAAGTCCCTGAAGAGCAACTATTTGTGATAATGGCCAGTCCCCACGAGGCTCATTAAACTTTCTGGTAGCTGTTTGCAGAGGCAGGGTGCTAATCTCTGAAGATAAGAAGTCAAACCTTTCACTATGCAGACTTTTTACTACTCTCCCTTGTATTTCATCAAAGGCCAAGACTAAATCTAATCTGTCAGAGGGGCCAATCTAACTGTGATTGTTAAATGCTTTTATGGAGAAAAATGGATTGCAACATTATAGATCTTGTGATTTAGCACATAAAACAGATGGAAAAAATGCTTCTGAAATTGTTAACGATAAGAAATCTGGTCGCCTAACTAAATAGATTAGCTTGTGACACAAAAATAAATACAATTAAGACATCTGAGATTTATAGCACGAGGTGTAGGAAATGCTTGGGATTTGATGGTGTGAATATTTTCTGGCAAAAGCAAAATTCAGTGGTGATTTTAATTTCATCCACACTTTGCAAGCTTACAAACTTTGCAGTCCTTTGACCAAGGTTCTGGGACTATTACAAACCCTATTAACAGTTCCTTGGAAACAGTCTGTCATTTTTGTTGTTGTTTTGGTGTACTGAGAAAACAGCTGGCTGCACGAGCGTCACAGTCTCAGGTATTCAAAAGTATTGCAAGAAAGAGTTAAAAGGCACAAAATCTTGCTCCTCGCGACACACACTCAACACTGTCCAGCCTCTGGTACTTACCTTCTCTTGTGCCGAAACACAGCCTCTGCTAATGTGTGTGTTGGAGTACAGCCACCTAGCACTGTACCAAAACTTAGAGGATCAAGGCCCTAGTGGGTACAGTGGTCAAAGCGAGGGACTGGCAATCAGAATTTATGGGTTACATTTCAGGCTCTGCTTCTGCTTTACTGTGCAAGTCACTCAATCAACCCAAGCCTCCGTTTATCCCCTTGTAAAACAGGTACCATAATATGGCACGGCAGCTGTGTCACAAGTTCTGGGGCACGAGTCATCCCATCTCCTGACTACAGAGCAAATCACCATGAGATGCCCTCTCCGAGTAGTGAAAAGATGCACTTCCTAAAGCCCCGGCGAGGGATTGTAACATTTCCTGGAGCGGAGATGAGTGTACCCAACAGCCGAATGTCAAACCCCAAATCCTTCACTGATGTTTAGGCTAGAATGCTGATGTTTAAACACACTGAACACTTCCAGATTTCCAGCATTTCAAGAGACACTAATTTGGCAGAGCTCGCGTGTGTGATTTTATTTCAGATGCCATAACATTGGCTTTTCTGTGAAGTGTTTGGCTTGCGTTTAAGCAATTTCTGTCTCTGTTCCTTATTTTCACTTTTTCTTTTCTTTTGCCATCCATAGTGAAGAGCTGACAGGACTCAATGACTCATTCCCAGGAAGAGCATGGAACTTGTGCTTACAGGGAGGAAGGAGAGGAGAACAAAAGAGGAGGTTGAAGAAAGGAAAAGGAAAAGGACTACTCTATGGGGAATTAAAAAGGAGGCTAATAAATACTCTAATTCAAATATCAGAGGGTGAGTGAGAGTGAGAAGATCCAACAGGTGGGTGAACTGTCTCCTGGGATTGGGCAAAGGAGAATTTGGACATTTACGCATCCAGAATACATGAACAACAAATGGACTCCCCACAGACCTTAAGGCAATGCTTTAAAAAGACGGTACTGGACAGACTCATGGGATGTGGATTCAGGTCCCAGCACTGCCACAGGCTTCTGGTGAGACCCTGGGCAAGTCACTTCATCTCTCAGTGGCTTGGTTACTCAACAATAAAATGGGGAAAATAATTCATCTCCTTCCCTTTGTCTGCCTCGTCTGTTTAGACTGTGCACTTTGGGGGGGAACTGATTGTGTCTTATGGGTCAGTACAGCCCCTAGCACTATGGGGCCTGGGCACTCAGGTCCAGTGGTTGGAACTGTAGGGAGTCAGGCCTCCAGGGCCAAGCCAGAGTGGGTAGTTGGGGTCTGGAGCCAGAGGTCACACCAAGGTCAAGAGCTAGGAACTGTAGCAGAGGGGTAAGCCAGGGTCAATAGCCAGGAACTGGATCCAAGGGTCAAGCTGGTGTCAATCGCTAGGAACCAGAGTACAGGATGAGGAGACAGCAACCAGGAACAAGGCAGGGTCTGTCTCAGCAACAGGTCAGGGATCTGCCTTGTTGAACAGACAACTGCCTGGTACACCCTCCAGGCTTCAATAGTAGGTCTGCGGCAATCACAGGTCATAGGAGAAGCTGCCAGTCATCTCTATCATGAGTGGGCACCTCCCGCCATGCCTGGTCTCCCAGGCAGTATGGTGCGTTGACATTACCTCCACACAGGCTGCCTGCTGGTGGCATGGAAGCACCACTTGCCTAGAGCCCTGCAGAGCTGGTTTCAAGTGCCACAAATCCGCACAGAGCCCTGCTTTCAGCTGTAGTTTCTAGAAACTTCCATAATCCTAATAATAAAGGCAAGATACCGCCAAATCCACAGATACTGGGGCTCTGACAAGTAAACCTATGAAATTGCTTCACTCCCTTAAAGGGACATGCTTTTTAAGCTAGTGGGGCTGTGGGTATTAATATATCCAACGTCTACCCTAACATAGCAAGCACTGAAGAGATCAAAGATTTTCCATGTTCTTCTTGATGTGTATATGCAACCAAACAGACAAAAAAGATTGTTAAGGAACAATCTATCATTTTTATGTTGTGACACCCTCCCCGCAATGCCTCCTTGTATCTGGAAAAAAGAACAATTGCCCCATTGTACTGCCTATGCATTTTTCTTCACACTGTGATGCTTGGAAAGGCTCCGTCCATTCTAAAGAGCTGTTGTCTTTTATCTACCACAACACTAGTGCAACATATCTCACACTTATACGGCAGCCTACTCAGTTCCCATTCACAATTCCTCAGCTAAATAATGCCAAAGAGTTAAGTCTTTGTCAAAAGACTTAGTTACTGGAAACGCAAGAAGTGAAAAAAATCTCTCAGTGCCATGTGAACACGGACAATCATGGTTTGTAACTGCTTTGTTTGATGTGTAATGACAGAAATTAATCATTTTATTTAACAGAATTACTCTTTGTTATGTAAACTTTGTAAAGTCGGCCTCATCTGACCTTTTTCAATTAGGGACAAATTGTTTAAAACGGTCGTCTTTCTGGAGGCCACAGTATTCCTATAGCAATCTCCGGGATTTCATTGTAATTTCAGCCCAGAGTACTTACAGCTGTGGAGTTATATGCTGAATGAAGATAGAAATGTGCAGAAATGTGCGGAAATGCGCTTCTTTCTATTTAGTAACCATCCTGTCAACACATGTTGGTCCTGCCACACGGATACTGATTTTCTCACCATATTTTTTCAGTACTGGCTGGTTTTATAATTTTTTTCAATGCTATGCATCACCTTGGGTCTGGGAGCCCCTCATAAATGTTCATGGACATTTACCCATGGGCATCATGAGAATAAGGGAAGTATTATTATTGTCTCCATTTTACAGATGGGGAACTGAGGCAAAATCAAACTAAGGTCCAGGTTCTCAAATGATGCAAGTTAACGTCACTCCACTGATGTCAATAGGACTATGTCAGTTTACGCTAGCTGAGGTCACAGAGGAAGTATGTGGCAGACCTGGGGATAAAACCCAGGTTTCCACTGCCTTAATCCTCCTCTCATCAATGTTAATTTGTGTAGTCCAGGCACATACAGGTAGGCCTTATTCTGCTGTCAGACTGTTGTTACACGGGTGTAATTCCATTGGCTTCAATAGAGTTGCTACTTATTTACCCTGACATAAAGGAGGACAAAACTAACCTTATACATAAAAAGTTCCTAAGATCTACAGGCCAAATTCATCCCTAGAGCAGCTTCGCTGACGACAGTGCATGCATTTTATATTTGTTTTTTCAACTGGGTGAGTTTGGCGAGCATGAGGCATTGACACTATTAGAACAACCAGGCTGCAGCCAGGCTTCATATCAGCTTCCCCAGACAGCTGTGCCAGTGCATCTCAGTCCCAACTTGTGTTATTCCACACGTGCTGTTCCAGGCCTGGCCCTCTCAGGGGCCAGTTATGATGAATAGCATGGTGGTTTTCCAATGTGAACAAACATGCAGTTGGGATTTGCCCATGGCCACCAGCCTCTCCCTCTTAACTCCTACTCTTCAGGAAGTAAAACGCCTAGCTCTCCTAAAATCCACTTTGAAAATTAAAAAGTCGAGCACCATTCATAGCTGGTTGTGGTTATTCTCAGTTTTAATAGCATTTCTTTTTCACTCTAATAGTGTTGGGGCACGTGACACAACAGTGAGGCGCCAATCTGCACGTTTTCCAAAACGTAAATATGTGGTTTTCGATTCAATCACCAATCAGATGACAGGCTAGCGTTGGTTCGGAAAAGTTTTGGGGCTGATCCTGGTCTCACTGCATTGAGAACACTCATTGGCTTCATTGGGATCCAAATTTGGTCCTTGGATCGTCTTCTGCTGTGGATTAAGTTGTATTGACTGGATTCAACATTCTGGAATCTCTCTCCTACTGTAAGTATGAGTGAAAGATTAAAGATTTTACACGAATGTTATCTTAAGTCGAGTTGAACCAGACTATGGAGCCACCCATTAAAATCAAACACAACTGAAGTTTTCTGAAAATACAATAACAGAGCTATGTTTGTTAAGCTCAGTACTCCCTTGTCACAGTACCAAGTTCTTCCATGTTTTTCCAACCTTATCAAATGGCTAATAGTGAATACCGTACAGTTATTCTCCAGATACACTAATTGGTTCCCATAATAATAATAAAAAAGACAAAGCTCCTGGATCTGAGAAGCCAGAACTAAAAAATCAGCAGCTGATTCCTCAAATACTATCACTTGACACTTCTCTGTGATTGCTGACTGAGGAGCACTTCAACAGATATTAACTCACTCTAATTTTTACTCTGTCGCTCTTTACGATCCAGATTTATTGCTGTATGTAATGGATAATTGTCCTTGCTAATCTAAACATGCAAAGCCCAATACAAATATTTCTAAGAGTAAATTCAGTTTTAGCACCAATGTGCTAAAGTCATTGATAAACTGCGAAAAAAAAAAAAAAGAAATCCAGTGCATTCCTCCTCATAGACAGATAAGGAGTACAACACCAAAACAAATCATGGATTCATAAATTCCAAGGCCAGAAGGGTCTGATCTCCTGTATTACACAGGCCATAGAACTTCCTCAAAATAATCCCTAGAGCAGAGCTTTTAGGAAAACATCCCAGCTTGATTTAAAAATGGTCAGTGGTGCGGATTCCTGTGCATTCCAAAGCAGACAACACTACAGGAGAAACTCATTCTTAAATGAAACCACCCTCACATTTTCGTTGATTTTCCCCATTGTGTTTAATAGAGCTCCCTCCAACACAACCCAGCTAATTTGAGGGCAGCAACACAAACACTGTATTGGCCAAACCTGATTCCTTGGGGAGATCGCTCTCTATTGCTTAATAGGAAGCAAGAAAATGTAGTATAACGTAGATTGAGTTACTAAGGCCTAGACTGTGCCTCAAGGCATATCCTTGACCAAGTGGTAGAGTGTAAACTGCACCATCCCAGAAATAGCCCTGGGAGACATTGTGTCTCAGGGCTTGTCTCCACTGTAGATTTAAGTTGAGATATAACTCGAGTATTGCCCATAATATGAGCCCTGTAACACACACAAAACCCTTTAACTTGAGTGCTGTGGTTCTTCTAACTCAGGTTGGCTGTTCCAACAGCTAACAGCTCAAGTTAGTATAACTCATCAGCTGCTAACATAACCACTCCAGAGCGCCAACACAGGCTCGCACCACTCAAGTGCCACTCAACCGCCAGCGTCTTGCCATAATTCCCCCTCTGTGCCCAGAAAGGACAGACACGTTCTCCTACGAATCACTGGGAAAGAATTTATAGAGCTACTCAACTTACTGCAGTGCTAAGAAGAACACTGGGTCGTGCCGCCAGAAGTCCTAGAGCCACATGTGAACGAGTGCAGTGCCAATGTGGACTCAGCAACCTGAGTGTTATTTCACAATGTGGCTGCTCTCACTGGAGCTAGGCTGACTTGAGTGAACGCTGCAGTGAAAAGAGACCTTCAGGCACCATTCTGAGGCACAATACCTGGGGGAAGATAACTCACTGCCAAAACTCCACCCACTCCCCTGCCCCACCTGAGCAGAAGGTGGAGCAGCCCCGTGGAGGGAACAAATAATCTGCACAAGAGGGTGCCTTACGCCTCCTAAATGCCCTGCATAGGGCCAGGGACTATTTTGGTCTCAGTCAAATTCGTAGAATCACAGAGTTTAAGGCCAGACGAGACTACCAGATCATCCTGTATACCACAGGCCACCACCACCCGCACACTAAACCCAACAAGCCAAGTTAACCCAAAGTATTACAGTCCGCTGTGTACCACGGGCAGAGAATAGGAGGGATCAAGGTCCACCAGTGCCCAACGCCCCTGCAATAGCAGGGAAATGATTAAGTGAGCTATATCCAGGGGAGGGATAGCTCAGTGGTTTGAGCATTGGCCTGCTAAACCCAGCGTTGAGAGTTCAATCCTTGAGGGGGCCATTTAGGGATCTGGGGCAAAAATCTGTCTGGAGATTGGTCCTGCTTTGAGCAGGGGGTTGGACTAGATGACTTCCTGAGGTCCCTTCCACCCCTGATATTCTATGATAATACTGGAAAATAGCCTGCACCGATAGGCAGAGAAAGACAGGGACATTGCCAATCTGAGCTGGGGGGGAAATTCCTCACTGACCCCACATATGGTGATCACTTAGACCCTGAGTATGTGAGCAAGAAGTAGCCAGCCGACTCAGAGCCCTGGCCCTCCCCATTCAGGGTACCATCTCCAGCGATGACCAACCCTGATGCTTCAGAGTTGACAGGAGATAAAAACAAACCATAAAAACCCAGAATACATGGGTGAGGTAAATTCATGGAGGTTAAGTCATTAATGGCTATTAGCCAGGATGGATAAGGAATGGTGTCCCTAACCTCTGTTTGTCAGAGGGTGGAGATGGATGGCAGGAGAGAGATCACTTGATCATTACCTGTTAGGTTCACTCCCTCTGGGGCACCTGGCATTGGCCACTGTCGGTAGACAGGATACTGGGCTGGATGGACCTTTGGTCTGACCCAGTATGGCTGTTCTTATGAGGGGAAATTCCCTCCCGGACCCCTCTAGGTGGCAGGCAGAAATCCTGAAGGATGAACTTTTAGGAACATAAGACATAAATTAGAAGTGAGCCCTGACCCCCCCCCCCCCCCCCCACCACCATCACAAGCAACCCTGCCATACAATCACACTCATGATTTTGTCCATCTCTCTCTTAAAACTAAGTAAGTTGTTTGCCCCCATCATTCCTATTGGAAAACTGTTCCAGAACCTCACCCTCTGATGGTTAGAAACCTTCTAATGTCCAGCCTGAATTTATTCGTGGCCAGTTTATATCCATTTCTTCTTACGCCAACATTGTCCTTTAGCACAACTGATATTGGGCCAGATTCTGCCACCCTTAGTCACACTAAGTAGAACCTAATGCCACACAACTAGTTCCACCGAGATCACGGGGTCTGCTCACAAAGTAAATTAGTTCGGAACATGAGGAAGGATCACTGAGCCTTATTACTTCAGTCATCCGCAATATATTTCTGTTGCATTAGTAGAAAAATATGGTTGCTATCCACTGGCGTAAATAATGCCTCTGTATTTCTGTGTATGGTACTGTACCCCACTGGAAATAATGTCTCTCTTCTGTCTTTCCAGTAATGAGTTCCATTCCTCCAGGGGTTTATTTTCACTAAACATTCTTCATAACTTATTTATTTGCTCAGGGTTACTGAGATCTCTGCCTTTTCAGCCTGTAACTATCTTTAGCTCCCAGAAATATTCTACATTTAAGGAAAGCATTTAAGCCACTTCGTGTGGAAGAAATAAAACAGAACATTTTGAGGCACAGGGTCCAATTTTCATAACATTTTGCATGTCATAGACTTTGGTATGAACTAGGGATCACACTTCAAAAGCTTTATAACCTTTATATTTTACATGGTCTATTTTACCCAGTCCAAAACTCCTATGTTTGAGTTTAAGAACCGTATTATTAATATTTGCATTATAGTAACACCTAAGATAAGGGCCCCATTCTGCGAGGTGTTGTACATACATAGAGTAAGATACAAAAAAAAGCTGACTGTCAAAATAGACAAGACAAGCAAAGGATAGGAAAGGAAACTGAGGTAGAGAGGTGCCCAAGGTCACCCAGTAGGCCTGTGGATGCACTGAATCCTGCCATACAGTCCAATATCCTATCTATCGGACCAGTAGAGCCAAATTTGTTTCAATTGTGCCTTTTGAAATGTGAAAATCTGAGCAGCTAACATTTTTCTAAGGACACTTTTTTTTTTAATATACCGTAATTATCACATCTATATGGCAAACAAAAATCTATTTTTAAACTTCGCTTTGCCCTCTCTTGTTCTAGTCTGCTAAATATTTTGGATCGGTTAGAACTCTGAAATGACAGCACATGTACCACTGCTATGATTGCTCAAAAATACGATGACATCTTAAAACTGGGCTTATTCATTTGATATCAGGCCCAAACTTTCAAACTCAGATGCCCAAAGGTAAACATGTAAATCCATATTTGGGCATCTATTAAAAATGGCTTGCCTTTCACAGGCTCCAAGCTTCCATTGACTTCAGGTCTAACTTTCAAACAATCATGCAGTTTTCAGTGTTCAGTTCACATCCAATAGTTGTCTTAAGTGCTTGTCAGAATGACACAGCTTTATAAAACAAGCACACAAATGGAGGATTTAAAAAGTGAATTTGACAATTTCTTAATCTGAAATATATAGAGATTTTTACTTCAACCATCAACATTTATTCACCAAAATCATCATGTATTCATTCCATATTTCGGCTCAGTTTAGCTAAAATAGATAATCTTGTTCATACGGAAAAAGAGGTCTTATATCCAATAGGTGGCACCATAGTGTTTACATAAATTTGGTAACTGACCCATGAACATCAATACTGTATAAATAATAGCCAAACAGCCTGCAGCACAAAATGTGTCTATTCCCCACTTCGATAGTTTGAGATGTGGTTTTTAATTCATAAAGACTTCCAACGCTTGCCTGAGGCTGGGATGTGGGCATAGGATTTATCTTGTATTCCGACTATAACACCCCCAAACGTTTAACTTATTTGCTCATCGAGGGTCCTCAATTTTGATCCACATGCTAAATGCTACAACTTCTATAAGAAACATTTCAAAAAGGCTTCTGAAAAATGGGTGCCTACAACTTTCAGCTCATGATTGTTTGCATGTGTAACCCCCCTACATGCATACAATTTATAGATATTTAGTTGCCTGATTGATATACGATTAGCATGCTGGATTTTTATACCTGCACTTGTAAAATTGCAAGTACAAATGTATAGGTTGCTTTTGAAAATGTCATGGTTACAAGGGGTCCGATGTGACAGCTACTAGTTTAAATGGAAAGATTCCCATTGACATCCATGAACACTGAACCAAACCCATTTGCACTCTAGCACTTGGACATAAGGAAATGCTTCCTTACCATACTACACCGTGAAGGAATAATTCAGATAATAGCACCATGCATGGCTCATACCAACAGTGGTAATTTTACAGCTAAATTTCCACATACTCCTTTGGAAAGGTTTGTGAGCATGTGGTATTGTTCCCTATTACAGATGACAAGCGACAGATAAAGCATCAGGGGAACAGCCACAAGGCTTAGCAAGCTCTATGTTCCTTGGACCTTGTCCTACAAATACTGCCTACTGGACATAGTCAATGTGACTGCCTACCACACTGCACTCTGCGGCTGTAGCGAGTGCTTGCAGAGACCCAGTTTTTTCCATGCTTCAGAGAGACATAGGTAGGAGAGGCAACCGTCAGTGATGAAGTTCACCCTGCTCACTCATACTGTTGGATTCAAAGGGACTTACTCATGGGAGAAAGGCAAACAGGATTAAGCCTTTGTGGTGGAGAGTCAGGCTCATTTATGTCAAAGCCTAGCTTTGGGCTCACTTTGATGCAGATATAAAGACTGATATTAGAGTAGTGCCCAGAATATACTAGGGACTGTATACACATGTATGAAGACATAGTCCCCCCCAAAAAAGCTTACGAATGTAACATGGTCTCATGAGTCCATTGACCCCAATGGAGTTGCATTGTTGCACACCAGCGGAGGATCTGTTCAGTGTCCACGTGGAGTGCCATCATCACTTGGTAGATTATCATCGTGACTGGCTGTGAAACAAACCCACGGCTTTCTCTGCTTCCCAAGGACTGATGGTCATGTCTACGGAGCAGGAGAAAGCACCACTAGCGCTTGTCATTGTTAATGAGATTATGCCGTCCTAATCTCACACGGAATCGGATTTTCATGCTGTGTGTGGTTATCACAGGCAGCGAGTGAGAAGGCAAGTGCAGCCCAGAGCAAGTGATCCTGGCCCTTTCAATTACATTTAACAAACACTGGCCAGAAATCAAAGGATATTAATGTGAAGATTTTAAGTGTTGATTTGTAGATAAGTGCTGAGACTAGACAAGCAAGGACTAGTGAATTTGACCGAAATTCCAGGACAGGAAGACAATATAGTTGTCCCTATTGGGATTTGGGGAAAGGAATGTTAATCTATACTATATACACCTCTTGCAGGGGGAGAAGGATATAGCTATTGGCATGCTATAAAAGTGAACAGCTGTGCTATTTTTCACAGTGTTATGCAACTGTTGTGCTCCCAAATACTATAACTAGTGTTAGGTTTAAATTCTTACCAAATCCTCTTTATCTTGTTTCAGTTTCACAGAGAAATCGTGTGAAATTTTAACAGAGTCTGACAATTGCTGACTGCAGTTCCAGCATGTTTACTTTTAGACACAGGTTGGAAAGGAAGAGAGTTTGCAACTTTATGCTAAAGAGCTGTGTCAAACTATATATATATATATATATAGTAAGTGCAATTCATTTCAAATCACTGGTCCTAATTAGGGAGAGACTGTTGGGGGAGAACTGAAGTCGAACTGAATAACACTAGAAAGTTGTACACTGGTTTAGTTAAAGTGGTACAAGCCCCATAGTTATATCAGTAGAAAGGTGCAGGGAAAGGAATCCACCACCCCACCCAATCCTTGTGCCAGGCTTTCCCCAATTCCCTTTTACTGTGCCTGGGCGACCGGGATTTCATCTTGGTTTCTGACCTGGGCTCCCTGACTTAGAGATCCACATTTGAGGCCTGGCCTTGTAATGCTGTTACAGTATTTCTGTAAGTTACTTAGAGACAGGCCTGGACTAGGATCTCAGATCCAAACCCATCCTGAATTTTGCATATGCTCAGAGATGAATCCCCAGATCTGAACCCATCACCAAGGTCTTAGCTCTGGATCAGGTCCGGAATTGCGAAGTGACCTTATTCCAGATCATTTGGATACAGCCCCGCTTAGAGAAAAATGTCACAAGAGCAGCTGGTCTCCCACCATTTCTACCATTTGGGGTAAAATGCGCAGAGAACAGATCACAAGAGTTTGATTCCATTGAATCTAAACAAGAGCCTTCCGCTTAGCTGAGTTGCTAACTTGAACTTCCCACCCTCTACGGTCATGATGTGGCTCTCGCTGACATCTTTCATATTAGCTTTAGGATGACATTTTCAGAAGAGCTTAGCTCCCATTGTGGTACCTAAATAAAGCAGCCATTTTCAAAAGTGCTTCTCCCCCTCCTCCAGCAGCTCCCGCTGGGGACAACAGGAGCTGTTGGATGCTGAATATTTTTGAAAACTGGTCCTTAATGTCATCCTCCAGAAACACCACTGTTTTCCAGTAAGATACAAAATTTCATTTAAAAAAATAGGATTCCGATGCAACATTTACCGGGAGCCTGTCTATTCCTCATCCAAGAATAGCCAGGGGAACTGCTGAGGGGAAAACCAAAATGTCAAAAGTGAGTAACCCCAATCATTTATATAAAATTAATCTGCAGTGCTGCACGTTTCTTTGCATTCCATAGAAAGAGTTTAGTAAGCTCGTCATTGCAGATTTCACATTAAATTCCTTCGGTGAGAAGAGAGAAAGATGAAACTCATACAACTCTTACACAATGGAACAAACTCTTCATGTCTAAAGGGACAAACAACAACCTCTTTACAGCCCAGCTGAGGCTGACTTATTGTAATGGGCAACCGATATAATATGAACAGATTTTCTAGCAGTCTCATAGCCATTCCCCAGCAATATTCCTTGAGCAGCAGTGTGACTCTCTGTTGAATAAATACAAAGTATGTTTCTGGTTCAGACTTATTAATAGGAGGACAGTGATTTTATGGCTATGAAGGGGGAGGGATAGCTCAGTGGTTTGAGCATTGGCCTGCTAAACCCAGGGTTGTGAGTTCAATCCTTGAAGGGGTCACATAGGGATCTGGGGCAAAATCAGTACTTGGTCCTGCTAGTGAGGGCAGGGGGCTGGACTTGATGACCTTTCAAGGTCCCATCCTATCTCCTAGAACTGGAAATCTCCATAAATTTAAGGCTACAAAATAAAAGAAGAGATGGCCTACCTATTTCCTGTTCCATAAGAAAGATGCCCTTTTTATAATTAAAGGAGGCCTATCTTATCATGTCTTTTCTTTGTGCTTACAATATTTGGCTCTATTGATTCTTGATGCAAAAATCTTAAACATCTGTTTCATATTACCGGCCATTTGAAACATGGTTTGCCACTGTTGTACTGACATCAGTCAGGGACAGCCATTAAATCCTCAGTTTTGTTTAGAATAAAGTTGCCAAATAAAATTATTCATTATGATAACCAGCTTCCCGATCATTGATGTCGGTCTGTTGGCTGGTGTCCCTTTATTAGACACTTTTGGCCAAGAGTCTTCAGCAGTCATTGTTGATATTGCTAGTAATTTGTGGCCACTTCCTGCCTAATGATATCATCTTTTTACCTATGCCATTCTTTGTTGATTAGAAGTTCTCTGATATCTGAATGACTCCTGGATTATTGTCGCATTTTTAATCCCCAGGGGTCAACAAGATTTACAACCGAACCAATTGCTGGACATGACAGTACACTTATTTATATACCAGAACTTTTAATAGCCTATGGTTGCAACATGAGTGTCATTCATATGCTGGTACACTACATAACCATTCCTGATCTTGCAGTCCTTACTCATTCCTTATTTTGGCAACAAGACAATGGGTAAGGGCTACAGGGTTTAGCTAGTTGTGTGCAAACCAAGCTCCTCTTCGATGAAGCAGCTGGAAATCTACAATGGAGTTTGAATGAGAACTCCAGTATCACATCTGCATCTTGGCCTAAAGTGAAAGGTTAGGGTGAAATCCTGGCCCCAGTGAATTCAATGGGAGTTCTCATCCTAGGACTTAAGCAACACACCACAGATTGAAGCTGCGTTTTCCCTGCACTGGTGGTAGCAGGTGCTTCTCAAAGCTTAGTTATTACTATTTAGGAATCACGGCTATCCTTGAAAACCACCTGCCTTTTTGGGTTGGAATTGGTGGTGCTACTGGCTTTTCTGTGGGAGCATTTGGAATCCTGACCTTTTCCCTTTCAGGGGAGGGATAGCTCAGTGGTTTGAGCATTGCCCCCAACCCAGGGTTGTGAGTTCAATCCTTGAGGGAGCCATTTAGGGAACTGGGGTAAAAATCTGTCTGGGGATTAGTCCTGCTTTGAGCAGGGGGTTGGACTAGATGACCTCCTGAGGTCCCTTCTAACCCTGATATTCTATGATCAGAGAGGTTTCCATTCCCATTACAGCAGAGCAAAGGTTGTAAAAGACATCCTGGAATGATGGATTTTTTTCCTCAGTTGTATTGGGCATAAGTAATGAGCACCCATCCCTTTATATTTCACATGATATATATTTGCAGGTAGGTTCAAAGCAGCAGGATTGTTTGGGCTTTTTAGTACAATCTTGTTCTTTTCTATATTATAAAGCACAAGACAAGATTCAGCAGAGAGGCCTTCAGCATGTGCTTAAATCCATCCCTATTCCTCAAGGCACTGATGCATTTTCCTAACTTTAAGCACATGCTTAAGTGCTTTCATGGGAAGGGATGACGTGAATTGGGACCTATGTGATGACACAGTTAATTGAGTTCTTTAAGAACAGACTGCATTTCCCCCTAAAAGGCTAATACTGTAAGCTCTCTTATTCATCTCATAAGCTCTTCTGAAGCTGCAGCAAGTTTGATGGGGTTGGCATTTCTTAGAAGCTATTTATTCACCCATGACCAAAGTATTAAAGAAGCTCTCTCTGCAGTAAATATGCACAAATGGACACACACACTAGGAAATTCTTTGTCTTGTCCCCTGCTCTGCCGCTGAAGGAAGGCACGTGGTTTCAATGATGTCTTTGTTATCTGATCAACCATCCAGTCCAATTTGCAATTTTAATGAAAATCAGACACCTGCACTGCAACTGATCGGCACTCACAGGATTAGCAACAACAAAAAAAGAGAAGCATTCCCCTCTTATCGGAGGAACTGAAGCTACTAGTATCCTGTTACAGAAGGCCAGACTGTGATTTCAGATGTTACTAGGAAGAAAGGGACCCTTTATCCACATTTGGACAGAGATCTTCTCAGATGGAGAACAAATCAAAATTACTAGTTTGCTGTAACGTTAGCTTTAGCACTGAGTACACTCTAGGGAGTTCTGACCTATCCATGATCTCCCTATGAGCTCCAGATGCCCTGTCTCTGTGCCCCAGCTCAAGTTATAACCTTTAACAGCCAGCAAAGAAAGTCATCTAACTATTACACTGATCTCTCCTACTAGTCCTTAAATTTATAGGACTAGACTCCTGGAATACTAGAGGAGTATCTTTTTGGGTGCTGTTTTTAGCTGTTTCTTGTTTTGTCCATGATGGTCATGTTTACCCTGCTCCTGGGTGGTTGGATTTGGAAAAGATTAAAAGCATCCAGACTACTCTATTTTCCTAAGTCAGAAAGTGTCTTCTAAGATCATGCCTCTTGACTATGTGTGGAGGAATGCGATGACACTTTAACCAAAGAGATCTGAGGACACCTCTCAAATGTGGCCAGGTCCTACCTTACCCAGCATAACTGAGTAAAACTCAGAAGAGATGTAGGAACTATGTAGGCAGAGAAGGAAAAGCATAGGAAAAGTACAGGGTTCTCCAGGAAAAGACCCAGGGACAGTAAATGGAAATAGTTTAGTCTGATGGTGGCCAGCACACGGATCCTCATGACTAAGGGAACGTCTGATAGAAGTAACCTCTCTACTCAATGGCAGAAAAAGGCATTGCGTGCTACTGCTGCAACACGAGTACCCATGAGCAGCAATGAGTCCAGTAGGATCCGGAGGTTCAACATCACCAACAACTGGAAAATAGATGCAGCTTCCATTCTAAGCACACGCACAGAGGGCCATTTCTATAAGTGTCACCATAACTGGACATTTTCAATGAAGCTGACAGTTTTTCCACCAAGTTTGGTTTTCAAAGAAAGGGTATTTTCCCAATTAAAATATTTTTATTGTGAAAAATGTCAAGCAGCTCTATCCAGAACACAGTAAGATCAACTTCCATGTAAATGGCCAGTGGGCACCTGGGGAGGGGCTAACATCTTTCCTTCTTCTTGAGGGAAAGCCTTATTTAATGCCTATTCTGTCCTCTTACAGTAGCGTAACTCTAACAGTGCACCATGCAACTCGAAAGAAAGAGGAACCTATAAAGCTTAGCTCAGGCTCTCCACCCCTCTTCCCACCCTATTACAAGTAAAACACATACAGATCCTGGGTCACTGATGTATATATATATATATATATACACACACACACACACACACACACACACACACGCACACACATATATGTACATATATACACACACACTGAATAAGGCTCCTTATGTTTCTGTGCTTGTGGATTGCAGAAATGCAACAATGCTTTTATAACAGGACTATTTTCTACTAACTCTGAGTCGGTATCGTTTTTCCTAATATCGATTTTTTTCTTTTCAAAAACGCGTCTATTTCACAACTGCCTTTAGCAGAGCTGGCATCGCAGAAGCTGTTTAAAGACACTTACTGCAGAGTGAAGCTCTAGCCCATAAAACAATGGGAGGTGGTTTTCAAACGGATGATTTTACTACTTTTCATTCTGCTTTACTTTAGAAATGACCTTTCCACAATGTTGTCAGTGAGTCTGGATATCATGAAGGGTAGTAAAAAAAATACTAATTCCAGGGGTGGGCTGTGGCTATCCTACCACACACACAACTACAGGGCCTGATCCAAAGCCCAGTGAAGTCAATGGGAAAACTCCAGATGAGCTTCAGATTGGGACCATTTTGAGCAGCACCGCAAGACATTTAGAGACACACCTGCAAGTGCATTTATCTTTGTTTATTTTTTTTTTTTTTAAGTACTGCAGTAATTTCAAAGCGGAGCAAATCCTTAGGGATCCATTTGATATGCCTGGCTGTTCAGCTGAACAACATTCATTACACGTCTCTGTTTCCTCCTTTATCTTTTTTCCCTACCCCCCTCATAAACACCAAGTCTGACAAAGCTGTAAAATGACTTAGACAAATGTTTTGACTTCATTTTAATACTCAGGCTGAAAGTTCCGTGGCACGGTAAGACTTTGATCACGGCTCTGAGTCGGGCATGTTCAGATGTGGCTATGGATTGAGGACTAAGTATTGCAGAAATGCCTTGAGATCTGTGCACAGGGGGCTGATTCGCAGTCCTGTTAAGGGGTAAAATATTCAAAAGCATCTACATCACTTAGGAGCTTATGTCCAGTTGAAAGAGAACGGAACTTGGACTCCTAAATCACGTAAGAAAATGGGACTTAGATGCTTTTGAAAATTATGCCAAAGAACATTTTAGGTGCCTCTGGTAGCATGAAGGGCGGTTTTAAAATGGGTTGACACAGCACTGAGGACCTCCCAACTGGCAGAGAGCTTCTCTAAAGGATGCTGCATAAGCCCTACCTCCACACCCTGCCACAAGGGGTGAATTGGGACCTGGCCAGAATACACTTCACTATGGTTGTCCTCCCAATGCTGCTAAGACCAAAGCAGGGTCCAACGTTAGCGTGTGCTCTAAACCACACCGAGAGTGAGGCAGGCCACCTGCACGCCCCAGCTTGGTTGGGGTCTCTGGGCCATAATACAAAGACCACCAAGCAACAACTTTGTTATTACATCCAAGGTTTTTAGCATCTGTGGTATAACAGCCATTAAGAAAAATTAAAAGCTTAAAAATCTGGCCAACATCTGCAAAAAGCTTTAGGACAACCATAGCAACTGCACGATGACCACTGTCTGTGCTCATCAGTTGTTGGTTGCAATTAATTGGTGTAGTGTGGAGAGGAATATCCAAGGAGTCAAACGAGGAGGGAACCTCTTCACATTTGACCTTGCCCCGGGGTCAAAGATAGAGCAAATCAGCTCTGAATTGGAGCAGAATGGATGGAATGAAGGTATCAAGGGAGTTTGAATGGAAATCACAGGTGCAGTCTTCCCTGCATCCTCCCTACAAAGAGGCCCCTCTCTTTTTTTGGCAGTGATCTTGCTCTACTTTTCTTGTCTGTTTGTGAGTTATGTTTGGTTTCTGCTAAGACAACAGAAACATCACAGAGCTTTAAAAAAAAAACCCTCCGGAAAGGGTCATTTGGAAGCACATCTGATTCTCTAGCAAAACTTTACAGATGGAATAGTGGATGTTTTGGATCAGCAGGGTCCAAAGGTCCAAATTTCACAGGTCAAATGGCTTATCCTCAAGACAGGTGAGAAGATGAGATTAACAGCTATGTAGCTAGACCTTCAAAAAACTATACAATTAGAAAAGACTATAATAGCTTGTGATACATACATGGCACTGAGAGATGTATCTAGGATAAGGCACTGGATGCTAATACTACTAGAGGGATGTCAACAAATTGGAAGAAATTCAGATAAAAACAACAAAAATTATTAAGGTCTGCAGTGGTGCCCAACCTTGTTACACAGGAGGGCCACGTAAACCTAAGCACAACCCTGGGTGGGCCAAACAGATGCTACATATTTTAATATGATTTAAAATCACCTGCACTGATTTCTATTTTAAGTTCAGCTTGTTTGGTATGCATTTAGATAGGGTTTAGATAGGTTGTTTCTACGTACAGTATCGTCTATTTACACACTTGTGTAAACTAAAATGATGTAAACGTGACAACAAAATGCTAATGATTTAGCCATTAGTATTTTGTGTGGGAGCAGGTCATGGGCCTTATGAAATGTGCTGGTGGCCATGTACTGGACCGTAGGTTGGGCACTCTTGGTCTACAGAGATTGACTGAGGAAGGAAGACTAGAAGGAATAAGTATATATAGGCTGGCTAAATGAGGTCTAAGGGGGAAATCGAAAATGGTTTGAAGATCTTTGAAGCATGAAGAAACCAGAGGAAGAGTACTCTTCTATGTGGCCCAGGAGGGTATAACTAAGGGCACGTCTTCACTACCCGCCGGATCGGCAGGTAGCAATCGATCTATCGAGGATCGATTTATCGTGTCTAGTGTAGACACGATAAAATGGATCCCCAATCGCTCTGCCATCGACTCCGGAACTCCCCTGCAGCGAGAGGCGGAAGCGGAATCGACGGGTGAGTGGCAGCGGTCGACTCGCTGCTGTCCTCACAGCCAGGAAAGTCGACCTAAAATAATAGCATAGCTGAAGTTGTGTATCTTAGATCGATTCCCCCCACCCCATAGTGTAGACCTAGCCTAGGAGAAAGTAAGCCCAGGAGAACTGAGAATGACTGACTATCTTGATGATGTCCCTTTCCAATGTCAGGTCACTCACACTCCATCCAGCAGCATATAGGGCCTGATCCATTACCAACCCTTTTAAAATTTGATCCCTACTGTCCATAGCCTTCCCCACCACTGTTGCTGTTCACAATCCATTCAGTACTTTAACAATCACTTAATTTCAAAACACATCTATGGGGTTGGATATTGTATTGTAATAGACTCACTGCCATCTAGGAACTTCCTGGCTGTCACAATGGTGTCCATCACAGCTACGTAGACCTTCTGTGACACCAGGGAAGGGGCAAAACTGTTACACTCCTGCCACAAAAGGGTGGGAACCTGCTATTTGATCTAAGGAGCATCTCTGATCACTGCTCGTCTTAGGTGCTAGCCAGCTCATTCCAAAGTGGATACTGTTAAACATATACACTAGACAGTTTGTTACAGTATTACAGGGAGGAAGCATGGTCCAATGTTAGCATGCTAACCTGGGACCAAAGAGAGGCAGGTTCAATCCCCTACCCCATTACAAACTTCCTGTGTGACCTAAAGCAAGTGACCTCCTGCCTCAGTTCCCCACCTCCCAGTTGCATTCTGTGGATCTATATCCAAGATTGTGAGGTGTTCAGATATCACAGTAAAGGGGAGCTTGGATAGATTTTTTCCTATCTTTGAAAATAAAACAGATTCGATATTTGTAATGTGGTGCAAGCTTTTTAATGAAGGTCGAGCTAAAGAGCCATCCAAAAATCTTTCTGTGAATGCCCGCTGCTCCTTCCTATTCTCTCTCAGGAACCCCAAGGTTCATTGGTTAAAAGTGAAGACACGCAAGAGATCCAGCATTTAACCAAGAAAATAAATAGTCCAGCTTCAACTTGAAATGCAATGTTATGAAGGCTAATTCATCCAATCAGGGTACAGAAATAATACCATGCGATTTAAGAGACCAGTCACAAAGCTTTTAGAGAAATTTGAAGATGAATCATGCATTAAACTCTCACTATGAATGGTTTGTGGACAGCCCACAAGCTCAAACATATTTGTAGAGACTATTGGAACCATTTGAATTCCAAATAAGTTAGTAAATATTGTGACTGGTTCATAAATTCTCTGCAAAGAGGAGAAAAGGGCTACAATAATTGACTACATTGTTCAAATTAACATCTCTCCTGGGTATCTGCAACTAGTTTTAAGGTCAAATGAATCACAGGTTATGGAGGCTGAAGTGACCTCTCAAAGCCTTTTATAGTACAGTTTTTTTCTAAGCAAATCACCAGCCAGAGCGACAGCTGCTGTTTCACCACTAGATCAGCACCATATTGGTGATTTTATACATGTTGTCCTTAGGTCCAAGTTTGTAGGACTTGTGAGGTTTAGATCACAAGTCATTTTCAATCCACGTGATATAGCCAGCAAAATGTCATTATTTCACTATGAAAATGACAACATTTTGTTTTCTGCAAATTCTGACCAATTTATCCAAGAAACATTCGTTTTTTGCTATCACCGCTATTTGTTGATGCAAAGGGGAAGTTTCACCGCTGGACAAATTTTCAAAATTTCTCTATGAAAATTTTGAGGAATGTGAATACTCAAAGCAAAATGCTTTTGCATAGTTCTAAGAACTAGCAATAACATGGATGAGGATGATTCTGCTGGAGAGTTAGTGTTCTCTCTTAGGGTCAGCACCCTCAGGAAGTTCTCAACACAACTGGCAAGATCAGGCCATTGACAGTCTTCGGTAGAGGAAGCAGAAAGAATCTGCCCTGAACCTACAGATCTTTTATATCAAAGGTTTAAACCTTGGCCCCCTTTCAATTCCATCTCTGAGAATCTAGATCCATCTAGCCAGATTTTTATACAGCCCCCTTCCCTCCACTATCGGAGCACCATATGGAGTAGCTCCACTTTTTGTCAAAGATGGGGATAAGCCAACCAAAATGGGCAAGAAATGGGTGAAGTTCAGCAACCTCATCATTTTCTTTCTGGTTAGGATATTGCAAAGCAACAGGACCTGGGTAGTCATTACCCAACTGATTTTTTGTTCATCTTTGAGGTTAAAAGCTAAGTTTTGGATAACACTAGATTTCTAGCAATGTCCAGGAGAATATTCAATGCAGAATGGGTCTAACTGACCACCAGCAATCACAGATGCTTCACAGAAACACAGCTGCAGCCAAACTTTTCCAGAGATGAATAAAGAGGCCTATCAAGACTGAAGACTGGTCTCGTTGGCTCACCTCCATCTTGAAATTGTCCTTCTTGCAGTACATGTGTGAAATGAATGTGTGTATGAACGGTGAGGGATTCCAAACATTGCAAAAGGAAGCACGCATACTGTCTAGTGAGATGAGACACCCATGGGCTAGAACTTATCTTGTCAAGTATTTCTCCATTGTGGGCCAAATTCTGCTGTCTGCTACTTGAGCATAGACCCTGTTGACTTCAGCGAATATCTAAGAGGGTAAGTTAGCCCAAAGGGAAGGGGTGGGGAGTTACAGTGATTGCCAGTGCTCTTCTGTTTTACTGCTGTGACTCAGGCCTGCCCTCTACACTGTCCCTACTTCTGTGTCAAATTGCTCACTCTTCCACTTCTGTCACTTGCTAAACAGCTTTGGGAAGGAGATGCCCTTCAGCTTCATCAAGGGAGAAACTAATCACATGGATTGGATTCCAGATATCAAATGCTCAGAGGACCACTCACTACCAACAGTTAGCAAACAACTCATAAGCCCAGGAAATCTGGGAAGTGACGAGTGGCATTGACTTTCATGGGTAAGGAGAAGGGTATAGATGGAAATTTTGAAAGCAGGAGACCAAGGAGGAGACCATATGACCATTGGCTACAAGAATGTGTTAAAGGTGAGTGTAGCATAGCCTCCTTAAGGAAAACAGAAAGTACTTCTTTGAACTGGCAACTTCTTTGACCTCTCACATTAAAAATTGGTCAAGATTAACAGATTGGCAACTTTAAAACCCTCTTGGAATGATCAAACCTGCTCACTAGCATTTCAGGGACACAGAAAGTACAGTTGAGTTAGCACCTACCCAATCTAAAAATCTGTTTTTATGATGGCCACAGTGTTTACATATTCCAAGTTTATTGTGCAAAAGTGTCTTAGAAGAGGAGAAAGAATTTAGCCTTTTTTTAACGTATATACAAAAAGTGATTTATTCCAGACCGGGGGTATGAAGGATTTTCTTTTTTAACCTGCCAAAATCCAGATATAAACACCTAAGAAGTATACATTATAATACATGTATATATATTTAATAGCATGGAAGAGTCCCAAGAATTTTTGGAAAGCACTATGAAAATTGGGATTTACCTTGATGTATTTACTTCTTCTCGGTTTGAGATTTATAAAAGGAGAGCAATATAAACCTACACGTGTAATGGAGGTACTAGTCAGACAGCATTGCAACATCCAGGAAGTAATTTATATCCATCTCTTCCACTATAAAATGTGTGTGTGGTTTATCACATTCTTTTCCTTCGTTATACTTTCGCTGGGTTCTCTCATTGGAGAGGTCACTGGATATATGAATAGCCAGTTTGTGAACAGCTAGTAAAATTTGTGTTCTGTTTACTCAGTTATTGTTATACAACTGGGCACCACTAAGACAACTTGATACAAGTTTCATATGTTGTTTATTCCTCGAATATATTGGCCTTACAGTGGTCAGCTCACCTAAAAAAATGGTTAATCCAGCACTACTGGAAGGGACTCAGATACTAGGGTGATGAGCTCGGTATAAAAACCTATATGGACTACCACTATGAGGATGATCGGGATCTTGTACATACATTAAATGTTGCTTTTGGGGGCTTTCCCCTTGCTGGATAACAGTATCTTCCTAGATGTCATCGCATCTGAAAATATCTCCATAGAATGTTGCATTTGATAGGTTATCACAGAAGCAGACAAATATGGTTGCCCAGATGGAGTGAATGCTGTGGCAAATTCTAAGAAGTCCTATATAGCCTTCCTCACAGATAGGAAGTTTAAAAGCAGTGTGGTTGGGGTACAACATTTACTAAGAACAGGAGGCAAGATGAATTTCAGGGAACGAATCTTTACTTGAACAAAATTTGGCCATTTTGAATAAACATTAAACCAATAACTGTGCAACTCGTATCGAGGTGTCCATTCAAAGCTGTAATGAAATTTGGATATTTCCAAAAATCAGGCAGGTGAAATTTAGATAAGAAAAATGTTCAGTAACATGAAATTGTATCCCAAATGAAAATCTGCCCTTTGCTCGTAACACCCAAATGCAAGTCTGTGAAAGGCTGTAGAAAGAAGACTTGGCCGATTATCATTTCAACTAAATACTGTCTTCTTCTGTGTTGTGTGATTCTACGAGAGTGTTCTGGAGCAACCTTAACTTCATGAAGTCAGACATTGCCACTCCTAATTCTAAATCAGGATACCGAAGACTGTCAGTGGCCAATGAGCCACTCTATCATCAAATAGTGGCACAGAGCTGCAAAGCAGTTGTGATGTGACACACTGATATTGCACCGCCAGGACTGTGTTGTTGTTATGTCTGCAATATCAGTAGATGACTTTAATGAATACTTTGCTCTCTTCCTAGAGCCTTCTATCTAGAGATCTGAAAGTGCTATACAAACATTAATAAAACAGGCTCACTTCTGTGAAGTAGGTAAATAATATATATGTTCTGCAGCCCAGTGGGCCAAAGCATTCAGAAAGCCCAGTCCAGTCATCCCAGTCTGGCTTATTCCAGTTGTGTTCCCTATGGTCCTTTGAGAAATCCCAGTTACTATTATCTTTAGGGGTGTTGTGATCCTCAGTGGCATAAAGGACAAGTCCCCGCACCCCCCATTAATCACTCACTCTGTGATGCAGAGATACCTGCCATTGACCAAAGAATCACCTTTGGTCTTAAACAATCACAGCGACTTGTTTTTATGGAAACCAACTTTTTCTTCTGTAAATTTTCCTGTTAAACACACAATCAGGCAAGAAATACTGTGAAAAATATTGAATGTCAAGTAGATGGGGCCTATTTTTATTTACAAAATGCAATGTGGAAATTATGACACTCTGTTTGCCAGAAGCTGTGAATGGGCGACAGGGGATGGATCACTGGATGATTGCCTGTTCTGTTCATTCCCTCTGGGGCACCTGGCATTGGCCACTGTTGAAAGACTGGATACTGGGCTATATGGACAATTCTTATGTTCTTATGTATGTTCTTATGAGTAAACCAACACATGGTACACATCAGCAATGGCTCAACCAGTATCCAGAAAGAAAAACAACATGTCTAAGCTGCAGGCTACTGAGTAAGGCCAGGGGCACCAAAACTGATCACACGGTTGGGCAGAAAACAAACTTTTGAGTGAATTCATGAGAAACATTATTTCAGCTAAACAAAAATCACCACCATGGACAAAAAACAACAAGAAATCCCAGTTATCAGCAGAAGTTATCTCAAGCCCAAAGGAGAAGACCTGTCTAGAGGACCTTCAAAAGAAAACAAAAACTTTCTTTGGGCCATAAAAAAATCATCTTTGAGACTTTACAACCAGCTTTAGGACCTAAAATACATTTTAAAATGTCTAGAAAGTAGAAAAAAAGAGAACTCAGTTAATCAAAAACTCAAAACTAGAACTGGTTGGAAAGTTGATGATGTCTGAAAAAAGAATGGGAAAAATGTAGCCAAAATTTTATTAACTTTGCCCCTGCACTATTTTTGACCAACTATAGAATGAAAATGCTTGAATATCAGTGACATTTCAAATTCTGAAATTTGAAGAAAGAAAAGAATTTGGCTGTAAAACAGAGTAAATTTCAATGAGCTCTCTTCAAAACATTTGCCTATGTACTGAAGCAGAACATGGTGGGTATTGTCTGCAGTGCCTTTGGAACATCTTCACTGCAAAGTGACTGAGGTGTGATGAAAGAAAGGATCGGAGAGGAGAATGGTGGTGCAGTGAAGAGGACCAGGGAGCATCAGAGAGAAATTGCAAAGCATAGTAGTCTGTGCGAGATACCCGAGGAGCAGAGCTGATCAGAAAGTGGGGACAAAAACAATTGCAAACGTTTTCACATAATTTTGTTGTTTTTTTTCCACAGAAATGTCTTTTTATTTTTTTTACGTTTTTCCAGCCAGACCCAGCAAATTGAGATTTCTAGTTAACACAAAAAGAAGAACAGGAGTACTTGTGGCACCTTAGAGACTAACAAATTTATTAGAGCATAAGCTTTCGTGGACTACAGCCCACTTCTTCGGATGCATATAGAATGGAACATATAATGAGGAGATATATATACACACATACAGAGAGCATAAACAGGTGGGAGTTGTCTTACCAACTCTGAGAGGCCAATTAATTAAGAGAAAAAAAGCTTTTGAAGTGATAATCAAGCTAGCCGAGTACAGACAGTGTGATAAGAAGTGTGAGAGTACTTACAAGGGGAGATAGAGTCAACGTTTGTAATGGCTCAGCCATTCCCAGTCCTTATTCAAACCGGAGTTGATTGCGTCTAGTTTGCATATCAATTCTAGCTCTGCAGTCTCTCTTTGGAGTCTGTTTTTGAAGTTTTTCTGTTGTAATATAGCCACCCGCAGGTCTGTCACTGAATGACCAGACAGGTTAAAGTGTTCTCCCACTGGTTTTTGAGTATTTTGATTCCTGATGTCAGATTTGTGTCCATTAATTCTTTTGCGTAGAGACTGTCCGGTTTGGCCAATGTACATGGCAGAGGGGCATTGCTGGCACATGATGGCATATATCACATTGGTAGATGTGCAGGTGAACGAGCCCCTGATGGTATGGCTGATGTGATTAGGTCCTATGATGATGTCACTTGAATAGATATGTGGACAGAGTTGGCATCGGGGTTTGTTACAAGGATAGGTTCCTGGGTTAGTGGTTTTGTTCAGTGATGTGTGGTTGCTGGTGAGTATTTGCTTTAGGTTGGGGGGTTGTCTGTAAGCGAGGACAGGTCTGTCTCCCAAGATCTGTGAGAGTAAAGGATCATCTTTCAGGATAGGTTGTAGATCTCTGATGATGCGCTGGAGAGGTTTTAGTTGGGGGCTGAAGGTGACAGCTAGTGGTGTTCTGTTATTTTCTTTGTTGGGCCTGTCTTGTAGGAGGTGACTTCTGGGTACTCGTCTGGCTCTGTCAATCTGTTTTTTCACTTCAGCAGGTGGGTATTGTAGTTTTAAGAATGCTTGATAGAGATCTTGTAGGTGCTTGTCTCTATCCGAGGGATTGGAGCAAATGCGGTTATATCTTAGAGCTTGGCTGTAGACAATGGATCGTGTGGTGTGTCCTGGATGGAAGCTGGAGGCATGTAGGTAAGTGTAGCGGTCAGTAGGTTTCCGGTATAGGGTGGTATTGATGTGACCATCGCTTATTAGCACAGTAGTGTCCAGGAAATGGACCGCTTGTGTGGATTGATCTAGGCTGAGGTTGATGGTGGGATGGAAATTATTGAAATCATGGTGAAATTCCTCAAGGGCTTCTTTTCCATGGGTCCAGATGATGAAGATGTCATCAATGTAGCGCAAGTAGAGTAGGGGCGTTAGGGGACGAGAGCTAAGGAAGCGTTGTTCTAAGTCAGCCATAAAAATGTTGGCATATTGTGGGGCCATGCGGGTACCCATAGCAGTGCCGCTGACTTGAAGGTATATATTGTCCCCAAATGTGAAATAGTTGTGGGTGAGGACAAAATCACAAAGTTCAGCCACCAGGTTAGCTGTGACATTATCAGGGATACTGTTCCTGATAGCTTGTAGTCCATCTTTGTGTGGAATATTGGTGTAGAGGGCTTCTACGTCCATAGTGGCCAGGATGGTGTTTTCTGGAAGATCACCGATGGATTGTAGTTTCCTCAGGAAGTCAGTGGTGTCTCGAAGATAGCTGGGAGTGCTGGTAGCGTAGGGTCTTAGGACAGAGTCTACATAACCAGACAAGCCTGATGTTAGGGTGCCAATGCCTGAGATGATGGGGCGTCCAGGATATCCAGGTTTATGGATCTTGGGTAGCAAATAGAATACCCCTGGTCGGGGTTCTAGGCATGTGTCTGTACGGATTTGTTCCTGTGCTTTGTCAGGGAGTTTTTTTAGCAGATGGTGTAGTTTCTTTAGGTAATCCTCAGTGGGATCAGAGGATAATGGCCTGTAGAATGTGGTGTTAGAGAGCTGTCTAGCAGCCTCCTGGTCATATTCCAATTTATTCATGATGACGACAGCACCTCCTTTGTCAGCCTTTTTGATTATGATGTCAATCCACACAAGCGGTCCATTTCCTGGACACTACTGTGCTAATAAGCGATGGTCACATCAATACCACCCTATACCGGAAACCTACTGACCGCTACACTTACCTACATGCCTCCAGCTTCCATCCAGGACACACCACACGATCCATTGTCTACAGCCAAGCTCTAAGATATAACCGCATTTGCTCCAATCCCTCGGATAGAGACAAGCACCTACAAGATCTCTATCAAGCATTCTTAAAACTACAATACCCACCTGCTGAAGTGAAAAAACAGATTGACAGAGCCAGACGAGTACCCAGAAGTCACCTCCTACAAGACAGGCCCAACAAAGAAAATAACAGAACACCACTAGCTGTCACCTTCAGCCCCCAACTAAAACCTCTCCAGCGCATCATCAGAGATCTACAACCTATCCTGAAAGATGATCCTTTACTCTCACAGATCTTGGGAGACAGACCTGTCCTCGCTTACAGACAACCCCCCAACCTAAAGCAAATACTCACCAGCAACCACACATCACTGAACAAAACCACTAACCCAGGAACCTATCCTTGTAACAAACCCCGATGCCAACTCTGTCCACATATCTATTCAAGTGACATCATCATAGGACCTAATCACATCAGCCATACCATCAGGGGCTCGTTCACCTGCACATCTACCAATGTGATATATGCCATCATGTGCCAGCAATGCCCCTCTGCCATGTACATTGGCCAAACCGGACAGTCTCTACGCAAAAGAATTAATGGACACAAATCTGACATCAGGAATCAAAATACTCAAAAACCAGTGGGAGAACACTTTAACCTGTCTGGTCATTCAGTGACAGACCTGCGGGTGGCTATATTACAACAGAAAAACTTCAAAAACAGACTCCAAAGAGAGACTGCAGAGCTAGAATTGATATGCAAACTAGACACAATCAACTCCGGTTTGAATAAGGACTGGGAATGGCTGAGCCATTACAAACGTTGACTCTATCTCCCCTTGTAAGTACTCTCACACTTCTTATCACACTGTCTGTACTCGGCTAGCTTGATTATCACTTCAAAAGCTTTTTTTCTCTTAATTAATTGGCCTCTCAGAGTTGGTAAGACAACTCCCACCTGTTTATGCTCTCTGTATGTGTGTATATATATCTCCTCATTATATGTTCCATTCTATATGCATCCGAAGAAGTGGGCTGTAGTCCACGAAAGCTTATGCTCTAATAAATTTGTTAGTCTAAGGTGCCACAAGTACTCCTGTTCTTCTTTTTGCGGATACAGACTAACACGGCTGTTACTCTGAAACTAGTTAACACAAGCTACCTGGCTTTGGCAGGGAGACGAATTGGATCATCTGACAGGTCTTTTCCATTGCAAGCTTCCATGATTCCATCATCTACCTAGCTAGGTATTTAAAGGGCATTGTCACAGTGCCCTTAGCTGCTTCCAGGCTGAGGGGGGGCGGGATTAAGGGAGTCAGATGATGCTTTGATGGGCACCTGGGCCTTATGAAAAGGTCTGAAAGGGATCAGTCTGGAGCTGAAACCCCAGAGAGCAGGCAGGTTTCTGTGGAAGGCCCTGAGCAAGGGTCTGCAGGAGATTGAGAGCGGACTCCAGGGAAGGAGCCTGGGAGTCAGGGCTCTATCCCAGAGCCAGAGACTGAAATGTAACCCAGAAGGGACTGGGAATTAAGCCCAAGGCAGGCTGAGGAGAAACATAAAGCAGTATGTGAAGGTGCATGGACGCTGTACTTCAAAAACCATCCCGCCTGCCAGTGTCAATAACCTTCACCATATAAAAGACATTGAATCCACTTGAAGAGCAGCTATTTAATTCATCCTGATTAAAACCTAAAGGAAAATAGCTTCATTCTGATGCCTTCTTCTGGTGAAAAAATAAAATGGTAAATATGCAGTTAGAGATTCGCATGTTCAAAAATTCTAAACGAGTTTTTTCTAATTCTGTTTCTTATTTCTCCATTCCCTGAAAACTGATTGAGATTTTCTGAACATGCGCTCCAGGAAGATCAAGGCAATTTACAAAAAAAAGCACAACACCACCGAGCTAGATATTTCTTATCAATCTTGGACTGGGAAAGTAGTGATACTATGTACCAGTGAACATGCCGTTCACAAATAAGATATGTGTAAGACCCACACAGATGAATTTGAGAGAGGAAGCACACATTAGGCATTTTTGTCTGTCTTGAAAAAGAAACATTCTAATCAGTCCTTGCATTTTCTTTTTCTGGAAGTTGCTGATTTGTTTCTTTGTTTTTTTTACCTTGGATTGATTAAATGCCTTCCTGTTGAAGCAGAAGCTAGACAAATCACAAAAGCAGAACACAGATATCAAAGTTAAAAAGGTCTGTTTCCCAGGATGCTGTTTTCTTGCACTATAAAATGGAGTTATTCTTCATTTGCGAGAAAAGGATTTTTGTTTATGGCAGTCATTTTCCTGGTACTATTTTATATGCATGGCTGTGGCCATGCAAGTGTTTGAGACCCGATTCCTTCATGCTTTTCACTGAAAATTAGGCAAACGTCAGCTCCCCTTTTTATACAAGATCTTCTGCTCCTTATCCAGTTTCACATATGAATTCAATGAGACAACTCATGTGAGTAAAGCCATGCGCATACTTAAATGTTTGCACAATTGGGGAAAAATTAATTAAATTTGATACCAACACAGGAATTCTAGGTACTTACAATTGACTAACTGAAACCAAGATGTGTGTTTGAGACCTTTTCCAACAGTAATATTTTTCCATTTTTGCTATTAGAAAGAGAAACCTCCATTTAAACCTATTTGCTCTCACAAACTCAATTTTTCCTTTCATCTCTCGAGCATGTTTTTTTCTCTTTGAAATAACTAAAAAATAAAACAAACTTCCTTTTTAATCTGAATTTCCCTCCCATAAAAAACACAATACAAAGGCGGCTAACATGTAAAGGTAGCATTTATCTTATCGCTTTGGTATCAGCTCACTGTGACGTTGCCCTCTAGGAAGAGAAAGATATTGCATGAATGTCAATATTGCAATAAGATAAAGGCTTTTTTTGTAAATGTAAACCACTGTATGTATGCATTCATTCAACTCAGTTCTGAAGTTCAGACTTCCAGATTGCCCTATCTTAAATATTACACATTTCATTAGGGTGGGTTTTTTGTTTTTCTTTTCCCTCCATTATACTTCTCTATGACTTTATAGAGAAAGCAAGACAACTCTTCTTTCTAGATTATTTGTTTTTTAACTTCTGGATCTCAGACTGTCCAGTTTCTATGAATACCCAGAAAGGTAAAAAGCATGTGACATTTACATCTAAGTTATAACGTAAGCAAAGGTATAACTTTGAAGCATGGAGAACAAAATATTCACGGTGTTACAATATTTAGCAGCAGATATCAAAAAAGCTCCCCACATTCTATGACTGATTTTTGCTTCTAATCCTAACCCTCCCCCGCTTTCAAGGAGAGAGAGAGATTGTCAAAAACATTTCCAGCACCTGAGTGTAGGTCCACCTGTTGCTGTATCAGGAAAATAGATTTTCTGAACCCCCCACTGAAAGATGGTAGCTCCTCCTTTGGAAAGGAAAAAAGAATTTTGGGGCAAAAGTTTCAAAAACACCTAAGGCCCCTAAATCACTAAGTTCATTTTCAAAAGGGACATTGGCACTTAGGAGTTATGTCTGAGGTTATGTCTACACTGCACCGCAGTTCGGATTAGGAGGATACGAATTGCAGCACCCACCCAAGTGCTGTGCTTAACTCCCCCGTGTGGAATGTGTGGGCATGAATTAAAAGTTACTTAAGTTCTCATTAACATTGTCTCTTCAAGCAGGACTATGTTAATACAAACTAGGTACCTTTTCGTTCGTGCCTGCAGAGTCCGTACAGGAATTGCAATGCAGCACTCTGATGCACGCTGCAGATCACACCCCCATAGTCCGGGACAAGCCCTCAGTCCCATTGACTATCAATGAGAAATAGTCTCCAGATCCTCAAAGGTATTCCAGCCCCTAACTCCCATTGATGAGTTATGCCTACCTCTGAGGATCTAGGCTGTGATTGCCTGCATCATTTTGAAAATGGGACTTGCACTTGCAAGTCACTTAGGCCCTTTTGAAAATTTTACAACCCAATTCTTTTGAGTTAGGCAGTTTAAATTTACTCCACTCCTCCCCAGGTGTACTGTTTCATTTGAATACATCTGCCATGCTAATTCACTACCAGCGTTGACTGTTCTATTTCGCCAGGGATTCATGCACTCTAGTGTAAAAAGCCCACACAAGGCCCAGTGGTCACTTAAGTCCTTGGAGTGGACAGGCACAGAAACTCTCATGTGGAAACTGAACAAAATTTCCACTGCAATGAGGCAGAAACCATCATATCATCTTCTCCTGGTGGCTCCTTAACTCCCTGGACTGGGCTCTCCTTTCTGTACACGACTCTCCCAAAACATTGTTTGCACTGAGCCCAGCATTTGGATTGGGCTTCTCAAACTGCCTGATAGTTTACGCACTATGGACCCCATCCAACAGCCTATTGGAGACAAGTGACATCATCCTGGGAAGAATGTGTGGGCACAGGGCAGAAAAACTGACCACGGAAGACCAAAGGGAATGAGATGTGGTGAGGGTTGTCAAGAGACAAAAATACCCTTCAACACAACAGTGGAAGTGCTCCTTCGAGGGTTTGATCCGATGCCCGTTGACCTGAGCGAGGAGGGAAAATGAACAGCACCCTCTGATGTCCCAGTTTGATTATACCTAATTTGAACTCTCTTTGAATGACTCAATATTGTTTTAAATACACTTCCCCGTTCGATGTCTGAGCCAGCTCTAGTGGCAGCGGATTGTGGTGAAGTGTGGATGCTCTAACTTCACACGTGCTCTTAGCTGGTATGCTATGCTGTGGCTTCTTGTTCCATGCAAGCTGATCACCAGAGGGCATAAGGCTTCACAAGCAGATGAAGGTAGAGATGTTGCCAAGAGAGCAGTGTCCTAGGTACCTAAAGGTGTGGGCAACTGGACACAGCAGATAAAGAGCTGGATGGGATCCTTAAAAGGTTACCACATATAGATCCCCATAAGATTTAAGCCTGGCCCTGTGTTACATATATTTTCACAGTTCATGTTACGGTAGGTCTTGTGTTCTCAGATGATGCACAGCCATTTCCACTTATGCAAGTTTAAAGCATGAGCATGGCCCAAAGGTTAGTACAACTTTAAGCCTTCCTTATCCATCTAGGTCATTTGACCACTTTATCGGAGTTGTTTATCTTAGGTAGCTTACATCTGAGCCTTTCCCTCGTCAAATATGAAATCTCAATTTATTGCAACTCACCCTCTTTGGACAACATGACATCCAATTACAGCAAACCTGTGCGCTATCAATCTTTCCAAATGCACCGTGCAAATAATTTCTCTGCCATTTCATGAAGTTCAAAGCCTGTAAAAGAGAAAATTTGAGAAGTATAAAAAATGTGATGAGACTTTCATGCAAAAAAAGATTACATGAATCATCCAAACTGCTAAACAAGGATGGGGACCTAGTGGGGAGCGCGGTGAGCACAGTCATTATCCGCAGAACTTCTATCTATCAGAGACCCCCATTGTAAAATATGAATTAAGATATTTCATGTGTAGAGTGGCAGCTAAATTCCTGTTGAAAATACTAATACATAACATCCTGTCATGCTGACCAAAATTGTCTCATTGTTTTCATCTGTTGTCTCTTGTCTGTACTTGGATTGCAAGCTCTTTGGGGAAGGGACAGTCTTTTTATTCTGTGTTTGTACAGCACCTAACGAAATGTGGTCCTGGTCTATCACTGGGACTCCTAGGTTCTACGATAGTACAAATAAGAACAATAATAATAAAGAATATTGATCTTCACCCACCTTCACCGGCTCTCACTGTGTGCCCAGTGAAGTCAATGGGAGTATGGATCATGCACAGAATGCAGCCTTGCGCTCTAACTGAGTATGCTATGGTATTGCATTTTCATTGTACAAAGTCTTCAACGGTTACTGCCTTCAGGGCCAGATCTGCATGTATCGTAAAATCAGACCCATAAAAAAAAAGAGATTATCAATGTGCAAGACTACTGTACACCTAAGCCAGCTGCTCTGTGTGAAATGAAAAGGAGAAAACCCTGTTTGTAACAAATCTCTCTCCAAAATATCACCCAGTATTTATGCACATTTTACATATACCCAAACGATGTGTCCACTCCAAAGCAAGGAGATAGCTGTGAAATGCCCTACCACGGGGGACACTAGATTCAAGAACAAAAAGCTCCATGACAAAATAAGTTCCTTGGTCCAGGATCTACCTACAGCCTTATTGATCATTCTAGCTGCAATTGTAATTAGAATGCAAGTCAGCCTTCTTCAGTGACACACAATGGTGACTATGAGTGCTACAAATTTGACCCTGACAATCTCCATAGGCTAGCACGAAATGCACTGCTTTTTGTACCCACCCTAGTGGCAGATTATATAAAACTACATTATACGTTCTTGAATGAAGTTTGCCTATTATCAGACGGCAGGACCTAAGGCAACCGTAGCACAAAAGCAGGCCTTCGATTTAGCTTCTGAATCAAGTGGATAACCTGGAATATTAGTATTGAAATGAATCAGTTAAAGGAAATCTGCATCATTTTCTTAAGCACGGTTCAAAGAACTTTCCTTGCTCTTTCTTCACTGATGCATCATGGAAGTGTGTTTTTCTTTATGTCTATACAATTATCTTCGAAGCCTTTTTAAAAATATGAAGATGTACCTCAAATGTCAGTAAATACAGTCATGGAGTAGTAAAAGGAACGTCTGGCACAAAAGGGCTATAATGTTCAGTGAAAATATGTAAAGAGTAAAAGTAAATAGACAATGAACAGAAAGAAAAGATAAGGAGGAACAGAACAAAATATGGAGGAGCAGACAAAAAAGAGAAGAGTAGAAGTGAAAATATATTTGGTTTGGTCCTGCTGTCATTGAAGTCACTGGGAGCGTTCGACTTCAATGGAATTGGAATCAAGGCCTTTATTTAACAACGTAATTTTAGGAATATAAAAACGAATTAGTTCCCAGTAGTTTGTAATAAATATACTACTTCTCATACGGACCTGTTTAGTTAACAATCATGCTTAACAAAAATGTTAATGTTAACAAACATTTCTTACATCTGAAGAAGTGAGGTTCTTACCCACGAAAGCTTATGCTCCCAGTACTTCTGTTAGTCTCAAAGGTGCCACAGGACCCTCTGTTGCTTTTGACCATATTAGACACTGGTTGGATAATCCTCCCACGGCCTTGTTCACATGTAATAGGCACAATTCAGAGTTAATGGATATTGCATGACTCGGTAATGTGGCCAATTTGATCTGGTATAGATACCCAATTTTCTTTTTTAAAACAGTGGGATATCCCAAAACAGGTCTGATGGCTACGTTTGAGTAAGTGCATTTTAACATAACTCTGTCACAACTTAAGTCAAAAACTAAAGTAAAAAAGGTGCTAATCGGGAACTTCTTTTCGCTGAGGATGCTGCCCCCAGAGCCCACAATGAAGATCTACTACAAGAACTCATGGACTGCCTTTCAAGTGCCTGTCAGGCATTTGCTGTCACCATCAGCATTAAAAAAACGGTTGTATTAGGACAGGGGATTCCAGGAGATCCTTCAATCACCTTAAATGCAAACCAGCTAGAAGTCGTCCAAAGTTCAGCTGTTTAGGTTCTACAGTGACCACCAACGTCTCACTGGATGAAGAACTAAATGTTCGCATTGGAATGGCTGCCGCCACCTTTAGCAGACTAACTAAAAGAGCATGGAACTCGATTTACCATCAAGACCAAAATGCTAGTGTACCAAGCTTGCATCCTGAGCAGTCTGGTGGGGAAATATGGACAACTTATGCTCATCAGGAGAAAAGGTTAAACAGTTTCCACCTATGCTATTTACACCACATACTCAACACCAAATGGCAAGATAAAGTCACCAACACAGAGGTTCTTCAAAGGGCAAACTTACAAAGTGTGACAGCCCTGCTCAAGACGACTGCGCTGGCTGGCCCATCTTAGTAGGTTGGAAGATGGACGCATACTCAAGGACATGTTATACAGGGAGCTATCAGAGGGAACAACAGGATGTCCCAAGCTTTGCTATAAAGACACATGCAAGCGAGATATGAAGGAATTTGGAATTGATCCCGACCGATGGGAAATCTTGACAAGTGATCATAACAAGTGGCGCCATCATCTCCGTCAGGGTATCAAAGCCCATGACGAGAGCTGGCTCCTACACTTGAAGAGAAAAGTGCCTGCAGGAAGCAGGCACCTCCCAACCAAGATACATACATTTGCAACAACTGACAAAGATCATGCAAATCTCGGATTGGACTATTTAGTCACATGAGACATTTGCAAACCATCGACATCATAGGCTGCAATTCCTACCATGTCTCACAGATGAAAGGATGCCAAGAAAAGGTCTGTCTCAGGATAAGGTTACCTATTATATTGGATTTATTTATTTAATATTTAATTTGGTGGTGGACTGCATTGTTACTCCATGTTCCAACAACAGTAGTTTTACAATTGTTCTGGGTACCATCAACCCATAAATCAATGTCTAAGATGGGTTTCCTTGCATAGGGCATATTGATTCACTGCAGCCTACCCCTTATCTTTAACCTCATTTTATTTTATAGAAAGAATTATGTAAAAGCCATAAGCTAGAGGGCTGGATTTCAAAAGCTTTCAACATTAGCTTAACTTTGCTCCCACTGAAGCCAGTGAGAATTTTATAGGCCATTGCTTAGTGCTTTTGAAAACCCAAGCTGTAGGTCTATGAAAGTTCACAGAGCTAGGCTGATTTCTCCAGCTGAGGTTCTGGAGAACGGCTGCTGGTGCTCCGGTGGTGATTTAAAGGGACCGGGACTTCCCACAGCAGCTGGAGCCCCGGGCCATTTAAATCCCCACCAGGGCTCTGGCAGCCAGGCTCGGGCAGTGATTTAAAGGGCCAGAGGCTCCAGCCTCTCTGGGGATCCCCAGGCCCTTTAAATCCCCACCCGAGGCCCGCTGCCAGAGCCCTGGTGGGGATTTAAAAGGCCCACGGCTCCCCAGAGCAGCTAGAACCCTGGGCCCTTTAAATCACCGCTGCGGAAGCCGGTCCAGTCCGGCACAGCTTACTGGCTCTTGCCGGTACACCATACCTGACCGGACCGGCTTACTTTCACCTCTGGGTTCATGCCATTGTGTCTTCTGTCACACAAAACCATCAGAGCTATGGTTTGCAAAGCCTTTTAAGCCTTCACTTTGGAATTTCATGGCTTTGGTCAATTTGTGCCACAAAATGAGTGTTATTTCGACATAGCTTCTTCATATTAAGGTTATAGAAAATATAACAAAACACATCAGAACTTCACCCATGGTTAAGGCAATGGCCATACGTGGACTGATAGAGAAAAACAGCATTTTAAGTTGGAACCAAACACCCCAAATATTGGGTAGGGAATGGGTGATATTCAGAATCCAAGCTTTTATTGGGATTAACATGTCAAGTTTAGCTTCTACCTTTAAAATAGGCCAAACCAGGCCCCTAATCTCAGCACCCACCTCTGAAAGTTTGTGTTCAGAATCCATATCCAGAATCAAACTTTGCAGTTCGGATCCATCTCTAGTTCAAAATCCAGATTAGGCAAGGTATTGAAGCACCTGCCTAACTTTAAGCAATAGACTCAAAGTTAGGCCTGTGCTTAAGTACCTTGCTGAACTGGGGCCTAAATGTGGCCTACAGTCAATGGCAAAACTCCTGTTGATCACAAACGACACAAGAGCAGGCCCTTGAAGTACTGAACAACAAAAGTTCATAGTAGGAGGGCAACAGAACTCCTAAAAGGTATTGAAAAAGTAAGTCTCAGCTGCAAGGTTTATCATTACATATTACAAACCTTTCCTAACAGGGCTAATCCTGCAGTCCTTCTGTACTTGTAACTCACAGTGGCTGCAGTGGAAGTTTTGCATGGGATAGGACTTATAGAAATGTAGGGCTGGAAGACACCTAGAGAGGTCATCAGGCGCAGCCCTCTGCACTGAGACAGGACCAAGAAAGTTAGACTATCCCTGACAGGTGTTTGTCCAACCTGGGGATTCCACCATCTACCTTGGAAGCCTATTCCAAAACTAAACTACCCTTAGAGTTAGAAAGTTTTCCCTAATGTCTAACCTAAATCTCCCTTGCTTTAGGTTAAGCCCATTACTTCTTGTCCTACTTTCAGTACCTTGATCACATTCCCTTTTATAAACAGCCCTTACCATATTTGGAGACATAACAGGTTCCCCACCTCAGTCTTCTTTTCCCAAGACTAAATATGCCCAGTTTTTGAAACATTTCCTTATAGGTCAGGTTTTCTAAACCGTTTATCATTTTTGTTGCTCTCCTTTGGACTCTCCAATTTGTCCACATCTTTGCTAGAGCGTGGTGCCCAGAATTGGACAGAGTTCTCCAACTGAGACCTCACCAGTGCTGCGTAGAGCGAAACAATTACCTCCCTTGTCTTATATATGACACTCGTCTTAACACACCCCAGAATATTAGTGTTTTTCAAAACTGCAAATTGACTTATATTAAATTTTTGATCTACTAGAATGCCTACATCCTCAGGGTCTTTGTAGTATGTCACTGAAGAAAATCCACCTCCAAGGGCATTATCACATCTTGGTTTTTTTTTCTCCCCACCCCCACATCTTCCCTCCCCATCCCCTCAGCTGTCAAATTCTTCCCAAAAAATAAGAGAACCTTGACAGGTAAATTCATCCTGGGTGTAGCTCCATACAAGTCAAGGCTCAGTATCAATAAATCAGTGCTGTGTCAGAAAAGCAATCGCACAGTTGTTTTTATCTGCTCTTATCTATGAGTTTAATTGGACTACAAAAAGTAACTAAACTTTTAATGATAGCCACATTCCTCCCCATGCCAGTCTGTCTTTTGACCTTCAGAAATTGAAAACAAATGAATAATTGAAAACAAATCTTCGATCATCCAACTTTAGGCCTTTTTTGAAGCTCAGCTAACAGACCTCAATAGAACCTGCATTTTCCCTAGTGGAAAAAAAAATGTCATAATTCTATTAATTCACATTTTCATGAAGTATTTCACCTATTTTCTTTAAAATTTACAAAAACATGTTCATCTGTTAACTTCCCCCCTCCCCCCCATTCTTTTCCATTTAAAGTAGGCAAAAACATACGATCTTGAAGGACAAATTCTGCTGTGACTCATACAGATATAAATCTGGATTATGTCAATGAAGTTACTCCACATTTACATTGAGTAAATGAGAACATATTTTGGCCCTTGTGTATGTGGACTTCAATTGAGATACTCTTGAATTAGCCAAATTTTGTGTATCAGTAATGGATTTGTTCAAGAATGATTTCTTATCACAGGAAACTGATTTTCCATACACAAGATAGAGACAAACTTGAAGGTTATGAAAACAACAAGGAGTCTGGTGGCACCTTAAAGACTAACAGATTTATTTGGGCATAAGCTTTCGTGAGTAAAAACCTCACTTCTTTGGATGCATCCGAAGAAGTGAGGTTTTTACTCACGAAAGCTTATGCCCAAATAAATCTGTTAGTCTTTAAGGTGCCACCAGACTCCTTGTTGTTTTTGTAGATACAGACTAACACGGCTACCCCCTGATACTTGAAGGTTATGAAGCACCCACCATACTCTGTTAACTAGCCATCTTTGTACTGCGCTCAAGTTAGTTCATCCTTCCCAAAGAAGGTGTTAGATTGCTCTTTAAACAATGCCATAAATAGTGATATTCAATTTATAGATTTCCTTTTGCAAGTGCCACAGTGCTTTATAATGTAACAAAACACACCACAGACTACAAAATAAAATCCACAAGTACCATAAATCAGAAGGCACCAGGCCAAATCCTGATAGATTTATGTAAATAGTTCCATTGACTTAAAAGCGGGACTAAGCTTGTGAATATGGCAAGCAAGATTTGGCAATAGCCAAGTGTGGCAAGACATCTTCTCAGTCTCACCAGCCTCAGCTGCTTTTAGCCTTGGTGAGACAGGCTCGGGTAAACAGTCCCTCTTGGTTGCACGGGGAAGTCCGGTCCTTCTCTCCTTTTGTGCTTCTTTTTCTCCCTTATGGGAGGGAATGCAGCCTCCTATCCTAGTGAAGCTCGCTGTCTCGCTGCTTCTAACCTACTGGCAGCATAACTCCTTCTCTTTCTCCCCCTCTTCTCCCAACAGGGGAGGGTTTAAAAAGGTCTCAGGCAGCCCTTAGTTGGAATCAGCTGATCCTAACTGACCTCAGGTAACGCCCTTTCAGCCAATCCTAATTAATTCTCTGGTAACCCCTTCTCAGCTGACCCTGATTGATCTGTAATTACCCCTCCTCAGTTGATAGGGTGGAGGGCCTTTTAACCTTCTGGGGCTGTTTTCTACCCCCGGCCCCTTGCAGCTGTCTGTCCTGAGTTTATCACACAAGGTAAAAATGAAAATGGTTGTAGTCAGACCTTGAAAGAACTGAGATAATTCTGTCAAAGTGAGACCACGTGCCAGTAAGTGCTCGTACCTGCATGCAGTGACTGGTACAGGTGATAAAAGAGTCAAATCCGAAGCTGAATGCATCATGTTGCGGGGTCAAGTTGTATCAAGAGCCCAGAGCGTGTCTCCAGCAAAAACTAAGTTTCATTTTTGTTGTCAATATCTGAAATCTCTTAGTCCTTTTCAACATTTTCTCCCTCTTTTATTTTATTTTACTTTCCAGTAATTGAGACCAGAATCAGGACTGAAGAACGCCTGGAATAATATTCAGCTACCTGTAAATCCATTCTGTATTGCTGTGATCTGGACAGTGAGTGTATTTGCACCTCTGCCCTATATTGGATGGAATCTAATCTGCTCAGTCATGCGTCAGGCCCTGCACGGTTGACAGGAATTCTCATTTAGCTCAAGTTGGAGAGGCCTGGCTTTTTTGCTTGGAGTTCTAGTCCGGCTGGCATCATGAAGTTCCAGTTGGCCATGGAGCGTTGCATAATGACAACTGTGAAGCTCTACCTTGCTGCCAAGATGTTACAGTATGCTAGGATGACCAGACAGCATTGGCGTGCGCACGGGGTGTGCCGGGTGTGCCCAGGCACACCTTAATGCAGGGGTGGGCAAATGGCTCCACTCCCCGGTGCGGCAAGCCGCGGGGTCTGCGCTCCCGGGCCGGAGCACCCAGCCAAGCGCAGCAAGCCACCAGCCCCTCCCCCGCCTGCCCCCTCCTCTGGAGCCATGCCGCCACATGTGCAGTGCTCTGGGGGCCGGGGCTACGTACTCCCATGGGGCAGCGTATGGCTCCGTGGTGAGGCAGACATGCTCCCCCCTCCCCTGGAGCCATGCCGCCACGTGCAGCGCTCTGGGGGCCGGGGCTGTGCACTCCCGCGGGGCAGTGTTTGGCTCCGCGGGGGAGGCTAGGAGCCTCATCTCATGGTAAGGGGTCCGGGGCCAGGGGAGTTGGATAAGGGGTGGGGACAGTCAGGGGACAGGGTGGGTTGGATATGGGGTGGGATCCCGGGGGGGTGGTTAGGGGTGGGGGTCTCTGGAGGGGGCAGTCAGGGAGCAGGGGGGTTGGATGGGGCATGGGAGTCCCGGGGTCTCTCAGGGGGTGGATAGGGGTCAGGGCAGTCAGGGGACAGGGAGCAAGGAGGGCCATGGGGGGTGTCTCTGGAGGGGGTGGTCAGGGGACAAGGAGCTGGGGGGGGTTGTATGGGTCGGGAGTTCTGGGGGTCCTGTCAGGGGGTAGGGAGCAGTTGGATAGGTGTGGGAGTCCCGGGGGTCTGTCTGGGGGCGGGGGTGTTGATAAGGGTTGGGGCAGTCAGGGAACAGGTCGAGTCCTAGGGGGGCACTCAGGACAAGGAGCAGAGAGGCTTAGGTAGGGAGTGGAGTCCTGGGGGGGCAGTTAGGGGCAGGGGTCCCAGGAGGGGGTAGTCAGGGAACAAGGAGCAGGGGGGGTCGGAGTTCGTAGGGGGGAAGTCCGGGGGCAGAAAGTAGGAGGGAGTAGATGGGGGCAGGACTAGGACGGGGCTTCCTGGGTGCACACCCTAATGAAATGGGCTGTGCACGCCTATGCCAGACAGCACCTGTGAAAAATCGGGACAAGGTGGGGGGTAATAGGAGCCTATATAAGAAAAAGACCCAAAAATCGGGACTGTCCCTATAAAATTGGCACATCTGGTCACCCTGCAATATGTATACTCACGTTCCCATGCACCACGCTGTGTGGTCAAGAGCTTTTTCTCTCTCTTCCAGCAGTGCCTATAAACCTTGTCCAATAGGTCTTATTGAGACAAACTCCCACTAAGTTCAATGGGAATTTTGCCTGAATAGGGACTGCAGAAGATCACCCATACAGTTTATACGGCACAGCCTGCTGATTCAGTTGATTTCACAACAGATTGCATGCACGTTTTTACATAGCCAATAAAACAGATGAGCAAGCAATAACCACCTAGCTGGCTCTCAACATCCTGTTGACTTTCCAAAGGCTACATTTGCTGCCATCATGTCCTCCTGCAGATCTATGGAAGGCCTGTGTTTAGGCAAGATGCATCAGAAATTGGCTAGAACTGCTATGACACAACCTTTATAGTATGTGCAACCATAACTGTCCGAAGCCTTTTTGTTGTAGGTGTTTTTCCCGCCGTCACCGTGGCGAACAATGACATCTCTATGAGAACAAGACATGCAGATACAAAACGCATACGTTTAAAAATCAATCATTAAAACAAAACTCGCTCTTCGGTTTGGATCTGATTTTTGTCAAAGACGAGTGCAGAATGATTTAGCCACACCAATTTCCATCTGCTTTGCAGCTGCTGCCGAGATAAGTTATGGAACATTTTCTAGCAGCAAGGCTGTGCTGGTGCTAAATGCTGCGCTTTGCTGCTTGTGCTACAGTCAGTACCTGGGGGGTGTTTTAAAAGAAGCCCCTGGGATTTCTTTACTTTGAATAGAAAATGTTCTCTGAATTCCCTCCTTGGGTTTTGGTCTTGTTTTGGAGGATGGGGGTGGGGGCAGGAAGGGGATAGATTGTCTATCCTTCCTGTTATTTAAGACACGAACCACTGTCTCTAACTCCTCCACAGAAAGAAGAGTAGCTGTGGGCTGTTGTGAGAAGAGATTTTACCTTTGAGGTAACCTGTAACTGATCGCAGTTAGAGGTAACAAGGCAGGAGAACAGACCATCAATAAAAAGCGTATGCACAAACTGAACTCTGAGCCATACTGCTTTTGCAGATCAACAATCCAGCCTAAGTTGGAGGAACCCTCAACTTGTACCTGATACCCTAGCTGCAGAATTTTGCTATCTCTGCACCACGTGGGATAAATAGTCAAGACCACTCATCTAAACAGGCAGGGCCAGCCCACAACATTTTGGCACCTGAGGCGGGAGCTCAAATGACGCCCCCATACCACCTCGCTTGGGCCAAAACTTTGAAAAGTCTCAATTCTGCCTTCTTCCTGTTCTACTCCTCTCATGGTACTGCTCTGCTACCTACCCCAAGAAAGGAGAACGAACAACTTAAAATGCCTTGTTCAAAAATGTTAAGTAACACTTAACTTTCAAATGCCTGAACAGCAAATGTAACTTTTCTTGTCTGCATAGTAAACACTGGCACTTTCAATTATCAAAGTGGTGCTTTCCGTGCCTTCTTGGTTGCAAAGATTTGAACTGCTTCCTGCTGAAGATCCACAGTGTGGGTCAGCTCATGCTCTACTGAGATGGTTGCAAGGCCGACTAGCCTCTCCTGTGTCATTGTGGAGTGTAGATGTGTTTTTATTCACTTCAGCTTGGAGAAGCTGCGTTCTCCACTGGCAACTGTTACAGGAAGTGTTAGAGGTATGCGCAGAGCAACAAAAGCATTTGGAAAGAGGGTGGTCATCTCATTTGTGCACATATATTCCTGAACAGCCTTTGGAGTTGATCCTGCTGAAATGTATCTTGAAAGGACTTTCAGTTCATCACCTAAATCACTTGCATCAATATCGCGCATGTCATCATGTGTCAACACTGTCTCTAGTGCCCTGCGTTGCTGGTGTAGGTCTTCTTCAGGTATAGTGAGGAGTTTTGGAATATCATACAACATCCCAAATATACTGCTGTGTTCCTTGAGCTGCATGAAATGTTTTTCAACTGACTGTATTGCACAATCTAGCACCTGGTTAAAGAATTCAACTTTGAATCATTTGGGGTCTCTTATAGGATTATCCCATGCCTCATAATCAAAATGTCTTCCTCTTCGGTGACTTCTCTGATTGCAGAGCCGGGGGCCCAGCCAGCGGCTGCAGAGGGTTGCGGCGGGGCGGAGGTGCGCTCTGGTGGCTTTTTTTTTTTTCTCTGCCCCCCCGGCATCCTGATATTTCATCTTTGGCATCTGGTCACCCTACCAGCTATAGTGGCTCTCAACACTCAGTTGAAGGGAACAAATAAGCAGGCTGGTAGCAGGGCCTGAGTGAGGGAAGATATCAGCGTGTTAAGGGCCTCACTGGCTCCTACTACTTCAGTTGACTGCCTGTTCTCCTCAAGGGGGTTCAGGGAAGCAGCAGGACACAGGAAGCTCCCTGAGAAGCTGGTGTGAATCAGTCCAGGCTCCTGGGGGTGCTAGCGAGGTACATAAGAGGCTCCTCCTCCTCTCTCTCCCTGCAGCTCCTGCTCTGTTATTCCCTCTCACCTTTTCTCCTGCCTGCCTGTTATGTCTCTTGTGCCCTCCTTCCTCCTGCACAGCACTCCACCATCTCTGTGCATCTAGAGCAGAGAGAATACATAGGCACCAGCAGCAGACACAATTTTCTAAACTCTGGGTCCTAGTGGCGCCCCTCCTGTCTCCCCCACAGTCTGGCACCTGAGGCAGCCGCCTCAGTTCGCCTCATGGTAAGGTCAGCCCTGTAACAGGCCCTGTCATTGCCAGCATTGCGCTTTGCCTTAAAAGCCCTTCTAGAATGGCTCTGTAACATGTGGTATCGCTAAAAGGCACGGCCCTTTCCATGGCTTTCTAACTGGCAGACAAATGATGTTAGTCTGGAGTCAGAGGCATTTAAAACAGCAGATATTGTCGTGCTTTGAACTGATTTTTTTACTGAGCCGTTTTAGAAGTCAACAGTGCACACAGATTGTGACCTATTTGTAATTTCGGTGTATTAATTCCATTTCCATTGCCCCATTTAGAAATTAAGAGACGGGGGATATAATGCATTATAATAAGTTGATGGGCAGTTTTTACTTCCCAGTGTGGCATATACCATTATTGTTAATCATCATGTTAAACATCATGTGTACCGCGATTTTATTTTTTCCTGTAATTATTTTCACCCAGAAAGCATCAAATTCCTTAAGCAGCTGAGGTCACAAAATTATTCATTCTGGGATATCTTTAGCAAAGCAGATTTTGGGGGAGGGAAAGAGAAATTAACATGAAGATTTTCCTTCTTGTTCCTTTTGTAGTTTAGTTTTACTCATATCTTTACTGACTATTATAACCCTTTTGTACCACACATAATGTTTACTGCTTCATGGCTCTATTTACTGAAATGTGGTACACATTTTTAAAGACTTCAAAGATAAAAATTACATAAACTATTACTAAACAGAAGGGAAGTAAATAATTGAAAAATCAGTTTACAATAATGAAATATTTCCCCCTGATTTTTAATCTCTAAATGGAGCACTGGAAATGAAGTTAACATCCAAAATTAAAACACATACACACACAGAGCAAGATCTGACCATGAAGGAAATGCCAAATAAAGGATATGTACACTCAGTTGCCTTCAAAATTGATGGGAATTGAATATCTAAATCCCTTCAAGCATCTTTGAAAACCTCAGCCTAAAAACATATTCCTGTGTTTAGTAGATCAGGCCGTCTCAGTGGAGCATCCAGCACATATTTCTGTTCTTAACTCAGTTTTCATTTTAACTTTGCAGTTTACCTTTAAGTAATCAATCTTCTAAATATTAATCGGGCTTCTCAGATGTCTGCTATCATAAAAGGCTCCAGACTCTGCCAAGAATGAGATTACAGTGAAGATTGGTATTTATCATTATCTGCCTCTCTCTTTACAAATTATTTAAAAAACAGCAAGACTCATACAGGCCCTGCATACTGTACATCTGTTAATAATATACACACACACATCAATGGGAATAAAAGCAAGTCCTATTTTAAAAAACTACACAAGGAATGCAGCTACCAGAATAGTCATTTTTCACTCTCTTATCTGTTTAGTGGGAAATTGGTCCCCACTTTATTATAATTTGAAAAGACTTTGAGTCCTTTATTTTGAATTCGTACATAAAGGGCTGAAATGCCTCCTGCCAGTCTCAGGGTTACAGCCTGGTTTGGATAAAGTTTTGCAAAACCATGTATTGCTATTAAAAAACACAAGAAATGGGCAACCGGCAGTAATGGTTCCCATATGTTGTGCATTTAACAGTAATTGCAGCTTGATCTGCACTACAAATTATAGGGCTGATCCTGCCAGCTGCCAAAGGCCCTCAACTTTCGTTAACTTGAACAGGGGGTTGAGGGTGCTCAGCCCCTCACACCATTAGGCCCTGTAACAAAGCTGATGACTAATTCCTGTAAATGTCTGTCTTGCTTCCACGGACACCAGTGAGGCAGGATCAAACCCAAAGTCAGTCCTTTGGCTTCGCTGGGAGCTGGATCAGGCCCTAAATGACTTGAAGATAACCTTTATTTTAAATGCGGCCATATAAAGTTACTGGGTGAGTATTGCATATAATAGCAATTGTACTAGTGTAGCAGAGTAAACAACGCCTCAATTCCATATGCTGGACCGAAGTTTAGCTTGTGTAGGTTTGTTTGCACTCATTAGGTCTGTTACACATTCACTGTGCTTTATCTTGATTGAATAAAGCATTAATGAGATAATCAAAACGAATGCCTCTCTTTGGCTGTCCCATAAGCATGTCTGGAATTACACAACTAGTTTGAAATGACTGCTGGAAAATGAGACGGGTGTAAAACTGTAAACATGGTGCCATCTGGCTTATATGTAGTTTCATGATCAATCAACATCAAATTAGAACCAGAAATTATTATTAAAGTTGAAATTAAGTGCAGATACCAAATGTATCTGAATGCATACTTACAAATTTTAGGTGAGGTTCTGCAATGAAATGCCAAAAGCTACATTTGATTGTTTTTCAAAAGATCCTTTGATTAGAACTTACAAATTTTGGAGAGGGGAGGAATCAAACTTGTGTCATAAAAGAACATCAGGAAACTCCTTCTGCACATGGCCACTTGATTAATCGCAGGCCACAAAGGTGTGAGAGCAAAATTCTGTCGCTGCCACAGAATAGTCATTTAGCCCTTGGCAAGTAACAAACTCCCTCTGCCTTAATTTTCCCATCTATAAAATGGGGTGAATAGCACTAACCAATTCATAGAGGTGTTTGGAAGGATTCTTTAATATCTGGAAAGCACTTTTTGTTATGTTTATGGCATACACACAGAGAAGTTAGATAAAAACAAAATACTCCTGCAGGAAGGTTGCAACATAACACTACTTTATTTCATAGAATTTAGAATATTAACACACAAGAATCCAAAACCAGAGAGAGACTCAGCAAGCTCCTCCCTAAAACAGAGGCACAACTCAGCCCACCCTTTCTGTAAGCTGGCCCTTTGCAGTCTGATCGCTGCTAACCCCAACTGCACACTTCCCTACAGAGCCCCCTGGCCCCAAAGCAGGACCCTGGACATTTAAATGATAGTTCACAATTTTAAGCCAGTTTTCATCACACTGCTCAGATGGAAGGCTCTCCATTAATGCAGAATATGACAGCTGTTATCATCATTATCGAACAGTCCACATTCTACAAGAGCTATGTAGGATACTTGTAACTTGAATGGGCCAAGTTGTATCCTTCTGGATGGATGTAGGGGGAAGGAAAACAGCACACATTTCCCCCCAATTGTTCTCTTGCATGGGTGGGGTTTGCCCTCAAAACCAACACACTGTATTTTATTTATATTATGTTTTAGTCTGCCAAAAATTACATGACAGATTTTCCAGGAAATCTTCATTTTCTTAGATCCACCAGATCTCTGAACACCCCTCCCCACAACTCCCCCCGCCCTCACCTCGCATACTAATTCCACTCTCTTTTTGACATCTCCATTATATGCTTTGTTCAATTCCTCATTTTAAAGAAACGGTGTTACGCCCCATTTGCAACACCGTGCAGAGCCTGTGAGTAGCCCACTGAATTCCACAACAGTAGTTCTGGGTGTGCCAGGGCCGGCTCTAGGATTTTTGCCGCCCCAAGCAGAAACAATTTTGGCTGTCCCCCAAACCCCCCGTTTTTTTCTTACCCCACCCCCGGCCCCGCCTCAGCTCCGCCCCTTCCCCAAATCCCCAGCCCTGCCTCCTCCCCCCAGGCTCTCAAGCCTAGGAGGGAGGGGGAGCAGCGGCACACGAATCAGCTGTTTCGCGCGCCGCGGCCGCTTGGGATCTCCCCCTCCCTCCCAGGTTTGAGAGCCTGTGAGGTTTGAGAGCCTAGGAGGGAGGGGGAGCAGCGGCGCGCGAATCAGCTGTTTCGCGCGCCGCGGCCGCTCGGGATCTCCCCCTCCCTCCCAGGTTTGAGAGCCTGGGAGGGAGGGGGGAGCAGCGGCGCGCGAATCAGCTGTTTCGCGCGCAGCGGCGTGCGAGCGGCAGCAGCGGAGGTGAGCTAGGGCAGCCGGGGCACATTTTTAGGGGTGGCATTCTGGCGCCGGCTTGTTTTGCTGGTGCCTAGAGCCGGCCCTGGGGTGTGCAAAGAATGCTGGACTGGGATGGAAGTATCCAAAAAAAAAAAAATTGTAAAAACAACTACAGAATTTAGAGGCCCAAACTTACACACTCCCATCGTATCCAGCGCAATGGGAGTTATGCACATCAGGTATGTCTACGCAGCCAAGAAAAACCCGCAGCTGGCCCATGCCAACGGACTCAGGCTCGTGGGGCTCTGGCATTGCTTGTAGACTTCCATGCTTGGGCAGGAGTCTGAGCTCTGGGACCCTCCCACCTCGCAGGGTCCTAGAGCCTGGGCTCCAGCCCAAGCCTGAAAGTCTGCACAGCAGTGAAACAGCCCCACAGCCCGAGCCCCGAAAGCCTGAGTGGGCTAGCAAGGGCCAGTGGGTGTCTAGTTGCTGTTTAGGAGTACCCATAGAGGGCTTTCAGGGTCAGGCTCATGGTGAAAACAGCTAAACCTAAAGTCGTGACACAAATCTGCAAAAACAAGGGAATTCACAAATCAAGCAGAAATATACCATCTGCAGACTTCTTCCCGGTGATGTCATGGTGTCCTCTCGCACTTCTTCGGATGCATAGAATGGAACATATATTGAGGAGATATATATACATATACAGAGAGCATGAAAAGGTGGGAGTTGTTTTACCAACTCTGAGTGGCCAATCAAGTAAGAGAAAAAACTTTTGAAGTTCTCTTATTTAATTGGCCTCTCAGCATTGGTAAGACAACTCCCACCTGTTCATGCTCTCTGTATGTGTATATATATCTCCTCAATATATGCTCCATTCTATGCATCCGAAGAAGTGGGCTGTAGCCCACGAAAGCTTATGCTCAAATACATTTGTTAATCTCTAAGGTGCCACAAGTCCTCCTGTTCTTTTTGCGACTAACACGGCTGCTCCTCTGAAACCTAAGAACAAAAGTGAAACTGAGGAGATGGTCCAAACTGAATGAGATATAAAAAGTAAACAAACAGTACTTCTACTTCTGTTCTTAGTCAGTTTTACTTTCTGGTTATCATGCACTAGGATCAGGTTGCAATGTCTGGGGGGCAAGCTGTTCAGGGGAATGTTTAAATCTGGACTTAAAAGCTGGTTTTAAAAATATATATATTTCTGTTAACAAATAACTTTAAAAAAAGTCATTTCTGAGTCATGCTCATTGCTAAAATGAGAATTTTACATGTTGTACTTGGCTTGCAAGTGGTGTACACAACACATTTTAGTATCACAATGGGCAGGCGATTGCACATGTTCTAAACACTGCAGCCTCTTGATTTCCAGAGGTAGTATTAGAAAATTTGAAGAATTAATATAATTATGATCTGATAATAAAAATGTATTGAGTATGTTGCTAGGAAGACAAAAATTACTATTTTCTTTAGTAATAGTTTATTCAACTGAACATTTCTCTTTCAGATCAGTGGGTGGGAGAATAATTGAAGTGTCCCTAGCCTCTGTTTGCCAGAAGCTGGGAATGGGATGGATCACGTGATGATTACCTGTTCTGCTCATTCCCTCTGGGGCACCTGGCATTGGCCACTATTGGAAGACAGGATACTGAGCTAGATGGACCATTGGTCTGACCTAGTATGGCCATTCTTATATTCTTATGAGGTAAACACATATTAGTTTAGATTATGCTGTAATTATAGGCATGGAACCAAATGCTCCTCTTAGGTATACCCCCTATTATTACTCAGTTGAAGTCACTCTACAAGTGTTAGGACTCTGGTCTGATCAAGTGCCCGTTGAAATCCATGGGAATCTGTCCATTGAATGGAATATACATTGGATATGTCCCTAATGGAGAGGGGAGGGAAATGACCCATTATCTGAAAAAGGAAAGATTCAACCAGGGTGAAGAAAAAGGAATACAAGATGAAAGAGCCAGTCTCGCCTACATTCCAGCATTTATGCACGGGGATAAAATGTATCTATTCCTTTAGCTAGTTCGTAAGTTACACCTTTATTTAATTTTTCCATAAGCTCCTGTCTTGCACTGAAAGGAAGGAGAATGTTAGAAGCTGGTTGCTGTATTAGAGCCTGGTTACAGCTTGCATTTTCGTTGGCATGTCATTAAGGTCAACAGATGCCAGGATATAGACACTGTTTTGTCTGGGCCAAATCCAGCCCCAGGATAAGTGGGCCCATCACATTGACTTCAGTAGAATTGTGCTCTTTCACGCTGGGGCTGAGTAAAGTCCCTTCAGGGAAAAAAACCCTGACTCAGGTTGAGATCAAGTAGCTCTTATCGCATACTGGAAAAAGATCTTACAGAAAGACAAGACACAAGAATCCAGAATGAATGCTTTGGGGGCAGGGTAAATTCTTCCCCCCCTTCTCTATCACAGGTGTTAAAATGCTGAGCTGCAAATAGGTCTTGGGGGACTTTAACAGAACATATTTCAAAGGCTTGCAATCCCGAATGGAAAACTCAAGGGGTGACAAAAAGGGCATAAGGTCATTGGTGTAACCAAAAAGACTGTGACAGATTTGTTTTTCCATCGGAAGTTGACAGGTGAACTGTGTACATCACATTTGACAGCGACAAAGAGTTGACAGAATGTCAGGAATCTGCATCACGCTTAGGGTTAGCCATCTCTCACTCCATCACCACTTCAAGCACTAACGTTTGTCTAGTGAGGCCTTTTCCATTCAGATGTGTTTAAGAACATAAATAAATAAGGAGTTAAACAAAGTAGCCAAGGGCACCCAGAGAAAATATTCAGAACATTATGAAATATGCGTAGAATATGGGGAATGCTTTCTTAGCCGTGTTTGGACTATAAACAACCAAAAAAAATATTCACACCTGCACTGTGAATCCTGCCTAAAAAAGTCCAGCCAAGTATTTGAAACAAATACATTTTCATACTTTTCTAACCCCAAGGCATTTTAACGTATATTGCCAAGACAAAGTCAAAACACAGGGGAAAAGGCAAGCACAAAGCATTCATAAACCAAATCCGGCTTGCCTTCCATATGTAAACACTGGGCCAAATTCAGTGGTTCTTACCTGAGCATGTCTAGAAAAGTTTGTGTAAATGAGGTAAAAGCAGGCTAGTAGGAAGCACTATAAAATAAGAACGTTGATTTGATTGGCCACTTAAATTCCACTTAAACTCTCAGATTAGGTCTTTATGGGATTTAAACCTTGAACTGGACTCTCTGCTCAGTGGTGAGTTTCGCCCAAGGTGAGTGAGATTTGGCCCATCAACATATCTGTGATTTACTGAACAAAGCGGGAACAATAGCAAACTCCACCTGGCTATCATCCTCGATATAATTTGCTTTATTGTATGTTGCTTAAAAGATATTCCTGTGGAAAGTTTCTCCAAGAGGAAATGGAACAGCATTTGGATTTCCCTTAGTGAACCACTCTGAGGGTACGTCTATACTTACCTCTGGGTTCGGCGGTAAGCAATCGATCTTCTGGGATCAATTTATCGCGTCTTGTGTAGATGCGATAAATTGATCCCGGAAGTGCTCGCCGTCGACGCCAATACTCCTGCTCCATGAGAGGAGTACGCGGAGTCGACAGCGGAGCCTGCCTGCTGCGTGTGGGCCTGTGGTAAGTACCTTGTACAGTTCGAACTAAGGTACTTCGACTTCAGCTACGTTATTCATGTAGCTGAAGTTGTGTATCTTAGTTCCAACTGGGGGGTTAGTGTGGACCAGCCCTTAGTTAAATAGCAATACTATTCCCTCAGGCATCTTCATAAAAGATAAAAACGGGCAGAAATAGAAAAGACATGCGAGTTTGGTCGTCTAAGGAATACTACTGTTCACTTTCTGCAGTGAAGTTTGACAGTAGCCTAGTAACTGGGTGTAACCAAAATATTGATTGGGTTTCCAACCTTGCAAAGTCTGCTTACTGCATAGAGACAGTTTGTATCAACAAACAAATCAGCCCCTTGCCGCTGCTCTATGTTTAGTTACGTGCATCTTTCTGAAAAGAAATAGGAAGGTAATGACTTAGATATTTATAGAACAATTTAAAAGATGATGCACAGCAAACAATCCATTTGTCCTCTGCAGTTATTTGCAAATGATTGGATTGTGTTTTTAAATTCCTGCTCTCATGAATGCATGGCTGGATTTGTAACTGTTAGATCTGCCAAGTGGTAGCCAGACACCAGAGCAGACATAGACAATTAGCTGGGTCTCTCGTCGCATGGTTGGACTTTCTGTGTGGTCCTGTTCTTCACAGCTGCTGCTATTTGAACCAGGACCCATGTGGTGCACAGGAAACAACTCTAGGTGGTTGGTCAAAATGGAGCTGACTGAGCCACTAGGAACTGGGCTAAGCTGAAAGTTACTCTTTATAGTGGCTATATTTTCTTCCCCTTTTGGGAAATGCATGTTGGAGCCAATCTTGCCCTCACTGCCAGCTCTTAAGCTTGCCAATTGGTGGTCAGACATGAGAGTAGACTCATCCAATTAGCAGCGTTCCTGTCCAATGGCTACGTGTAGGTCTCCTGCTGAGACTTGTGGTATATAAGCCATCAAGTTCTGGCAGGTAAAAACCAAAAGGAGAGCTACTTTTGGCTAAACCAAAGAGCTGAGCTATGCTAAGCTCATCTGAAATATGCAAAGAGTCATGTCCAGTTAACGGGAAGTTGTTGAGTTTTTTAAAGGTTTGTGGTCAACAGCTTTGCAGGTGGCCCTGCATTCTTTTCTAGCAGACCTGCCAGATTTCATACTAGAATTGGCATCACAGAATTGGCTGCATATGTGTGGAAACACACTAGTAAGATGTGTGCCTGGCCAGATTCCTTTAGAGTTTCTAGTTATTGATTCATGGAGTTTAAGGCCAGAAGGGATTTCTGAAATTGTCTAGTCTGACTCCCTGCATAAGACAGGGGAATTGGACATCCCTGAATTAATTCACTCTTCAAGTCCAGTAGCTGTGGTTGAATTAGAACATATTTTTAATTTATCAAAAAAGAGGTCAAAAAGGTGCTTGGATAGTTTCTCAGAACACTTAGGTAGTTTAAAAATGTTACCATCAGTGATTTAGGAGATTAAACCCCATTTTCATCGTGATTTAAGGAATTAGGAGTTTAAGTCCAATTGATTTTCCATGAGATTTAGGCTCCTTGCTGCTGAAAATGGGACTTAAGAGGCTACATCACTCAGACACTTCTGAAAATGTTACCCTTACTGTACAACCCTCCCATTTCTTGGGGATTCCTGATGGACAGCCACCTCTTGATTTTCTAAGATGCTCCCAAAACATCCATTTGAAATGTGTAGTGGCGGTCAATTGGTTCCAGGCCCAAGGTGCCAATTTAAAAGCCAAATATAAAATCTGGTAGTTTTAATGCGAAAGATTTTAGGAACAACTGCAGAGTAGTGGTAAAAAAAAATTAAATGTTGAAACCGTAATATAACTTCTATTAAACAAGGGGCAGATCTGCAGCTGGTGTAAATTGTCAGATTGTGATAGCACTAAGTGACAATTTATGCATACTGAGGCCATGTCTATGCTACAAAATTATGTCAACCTAACTCATGTCGGCATACAACCACCGCAGTTATTAAATCACTTGTGTCTGTGTGCACTTCACTCCTTGTGTCGGGAGTGCACATCCTCACCAGGAACACTTGTACCCATTGTCCACATGGGGCATCGTGAAACAGCTCCTGAAAGCCAATAGCAGTCGATATAAGCAACGCAGTGTCTGCGCTGACCATGTGTTGACCTAATTACATTGACCGTGACTCTACACCACTCGGGGAATGGTGTTACTAAATTGGCGTAGGGAGGCACTTACATCAGTGGGAGTCAAATTTAAGTGAAGACACTTCCACAACTAGGTCGACGCAAGGCAGCTTATGTTGACCTAACCCTGTACTATAAACCAGGCCTGAAGATCTACCCTAACAATGGTACTTGACAACTTTGATTTGAGTGAATGTAAATGTCTCCTGGAAAATATAGAAAGAGGCAGGAATATCAAGTCTATAGTAGATTGAGCCCATCTATGAATATCTCATTTCCTCCTGGTAATGATTGAGAGCCTTTATTTGGACTAGCCAATTCCACCAGCATCAAGGTCAACAAAAACCCTTTTCTTTAAAACATTAGACACCTCTACCTCTTAAAAATAAAAGCATGCAGAGACAAGTTTGGTTAGGTGCATTTGACATATTGCACAGGAGTACCTAGGAGTCATCACTACCTGCCTTTGTTGGAGCCCGTTATGGATCAGCTGCCCAAAACCAGCAGTCTCGGGCAACGCAAGCACTGCCTTCCAGGCTTCACTCTCTGTGTACAGGCGTACCAGTCCTCGGCATGTTCCCTGCAGAGCCAAGCCCTTCATCCACTCAACACTCTCAGAATTATCAGGCCAGCTGTTCTCAAAGGACAAGGACACACCAGCATTTAAGATTCAGCTCAGGGTCACCACTATGCCAAATACCACTGCACTTAGATATAGTTATAGTGAAAACAATAAAAAGTGTATGATCAGCGAACAGAGATGCCGGTGACAGTGAGTAAGAATGTTAGAGACAAATTGTTACATATAAAATAAAATCAGAACATGCTTTCTAGAGACTAAACTTAACTAACAAGTTATCCTCTTGTCTCTCCCCCAAAAAGTTCTCTTTAGCATTTTCAACAAAGCCTGGTTGAGTCCCCGTTTGCATGAAGCAACTTTGCTGTCCATTTACTTCCTAGGTGAGGGAAGACAGGCTGTCTTCTTTGTCCCCCTGATATAGCAGAGCAAACCACTGATGTGCACCTCAAGATAGGATTCTCACACCTCCCCCTGCTGTTAATGTCTTCCTATTACTTTTCTCTCTCTGCAGTTTTTCACACTCCTTCAGTGGCATTCAGTTCAGAACAGTGCAAGGAGACGCATTGTGAACCAGACAATATTTAATTTACATGTGAACAGCTATGTCTTTTCTGAAAGAAAATGTGTTTTTCACCTTTGTTGGTGATCAGGCCCTAGACGCAGCCTTTAAGAATGCAATTTTCAGTGTCTATACATAATTCCTTACCCAACATCCATACACGTGTTTCATAATGATATCAATAACCAGTGTGACACTGCCTTTTATTTGAGACCTCACTAGACATTCATGGGGAACAAGAGTGTATGTGCCAGGCGTAAGAGATCCCTGTAATCCCTCTGCACCCTCTTGCCAGTTGGCATTAAGAGGCTCCTGGGTCACAGCATTAAATATATAATATCCATAGATGAGCTCAGTGGTTTGAGCATTGGCCTGCTAAACCCAGGGTTGTAAGTTCAATCCTTGAGGGGGCCACTTAGGGATCTGGGGCAAAATCAGTACTTGGTCCTGCTAGTGAAGGCAGGGAGCTGGACTCGATGACCTTTCAAGGTTCCTTCCAGTTCTAGGAGATAGGATAGGAATGGTGACAATCCATCGACCCCCTTGACCATGGGATATAGTTTGAGGAAGAAGGACTGCTAAACAGAGATAGGGTCCACCTATCGAAGAAGGGGAAGAGCATCTTTGGATACAGATTGGCTAACCTAGTGAGGAGGGCTTTAAACTAGGTTCAAAGGTGGCAGGTTACCAAAGCCCGCAGGTAAGTCAAGAACATGGAGACCTGGGAGAAGGTTTGGAATTTGGGGGGAGCATGGGCTGTTATAGCAGGGATAAAAGAGAGACAAGTCAGAACTTGGGGTGGGGGAGGACCAAATTAGTATCTTAGATGTCTGTGTACTCATGCAAGAAGCATGGGGAATAAGCAGGAAGAACTTGAAATGCTAGTAAATAAACACAACTATGATATAGTTGGCATCACAGAGACCTGGTAGGATAATACGCATGACTGGAATGTTGGTATAGAAGGGTACAGCTTGCTCAGGAAGGACCAGCAGGGAAAAAAGGGAGGAGGTGTTGCCTTGTATATTAAAAATGTATACACTTGGACTGAGGTTGAGATGGAAATAGGAGACAGACTTGTTGAAAGTATCTGGGTAAGGATAAAAGGGATAAAAAATAAGAGTGATGTCATGCTAGGGGTCTACTACAGACCACCTAACCAGGAAGAAGAGGTGGATGAGGCTTTTTTTAAACGGCTAACAATCATCCAAAGCACAGGATTTGGTGGTGATAGGGACTTCAACTATCCAGACATCTGTTGGGAAAATAACACAGCAGGGCACAGATTATCCAATAAGTTCTTGGAATGTATTGGAGACAATTTTTTATTTCAGAAGGTGGAGACAGCTACCAAGGGAGAGGCTGTTCTAGATTTGATTTTGACAAATAGGGAGGAACTAGTTGGGAATTTGAAAGTGGAAGGCAGCTTGAGGGAAAGTGATCATGGAATGATAGAGTTCATGATTCTAAGAAATGGTAGGAGGGAGAACAGCAAAATAAAGAATGGATTTCAAGAAGGCAGACTTTAGCAAACTCAGGAAGTTGGTAGGTCAGATCCCATGGGAAGCAAGTCTAAGGGGGAAAACAATTGAAGACAGTTGGCAGTTTTTCAAACAGATATTATTCAGGGCCAAGAGCAAACTATCCCACTGCGTAGGAAAGATGGAAAGTATGGCAAGAGACCACCCTGGCTTAACCAGGAGATTTTCAATGATCTAAAAATCAAAAAAAGAGTCCTACAAAAAGTGGAAACTAGGTAAAATTACAAAGGATGAATATAAGCAAATAACAAAAGTATGTAGGGACAAAATTAGAAAGGCCAAGGCACAAAACGAGATCAAACTTGCCAGAGACATAAAGGGTAACAAGAAAACATTCTACAAATACATTAGACGCAAGAGGAAGACCAAAGACGGGGTAGGCCCGTTACTCAATGAGGGGAAGAGGGAATAATAACAGAAAATGTGGAAATGGCAGAGGTGCTTAATGGCTTCTTTGTTTCAGTTTTTACCAGAAGGTTGGTGGTGATTGGATGTCTAACATAGTGAATGCCAGTGAAAATGAGGTAGGATCAGAAGAGGCTAAAACAGGGAAAGAACAAGTTAAAAATTACTTAGACAAGTTAGATGTCTTCAAGTCACCAGGGCCTGATGAAATGTAGCCTAAAGTACTCAAGGAGCTGACTGAGGAGATATCTGAGCCATTAGCGATTCTTCGAAAAGTCATGGAAGACGGGAGAGATTTCCGAAGACTGGAAAAGGGCAAATATAGTGCCTCTCTATAAAAAGAGAAATAAGGACAACCCAGGGAATTACAGACCAGTCAGCTTAACTTCTGTTCCCAGAAAGATAATGGAGCAAATAATTGAGCAATCAATTTGCAAACATCTAGATAATAAGGTGATAAGTAACAGCATGGATTTGTCAAAAACAAATTGTGTCAAACCAACGTGATAGCTTTCTTTGACAGGGTAACAAGCCTTGTGGATGGGGGAAGTGGTAGATTTGTATATCTTGACTTTAGTAAAGCTTTTGATACTGTCTCGCATGACCTTCTCATAAACAAACTAGGGAAATGCAACCTAGATGGAGCTACTATAAGGTGGGTGCAAAACTGGTTAGAAAATCGTTCCCAGAGAGTAGTTATCAGTGGTTCAGTGTGATGCTGGAAGGGCATAACAAGTGGGGTCTCTTGCAGGGATCAGTTCTGGGTCCGGCTCTATTCAATATCTTCATCAATGATTTAGATAATGGCATAGGGTATGCTTATAAAGTTTGTGGACGATACCAAGCTGGGAAGGATTGCAAGTGCTTTGGAGGACAGGATTAAAATTCAAAATGATCTGGACAAACTGGAGAAATTATCTGAAGTAAATAGGATGAAATTCAATAAGGGCAAATGCAAAGTACTCCATTCAGGAAGGAACAATCAGTTGCACACATACAAAATGGGAAATGACTGCCTAGAAAGGAGTACTAGAAAGGGATCTGGGGGTCATACTGGACCACAAGCTAAATACAAGTCAACAGTGTAATGCTGTTGCAAAAAAAGTGAACAACATTCTGGGATGTATTAGCAGGAGTGTTGTAAGCAAGACACGAGAAGTCATTCTTCCGCTCTACTCTGCGCTGATTAGGCCTCAGCTGGAGTATTGTGTCCAGTTCTGGGTGCCACATTTCAGGAAGAATGTGGACAAATTAGAGAGAGTCCAGAGAAGAGCAACAAAAATGATTAAACGTCTAGAAAACATGACCTATGAGGGAAGATTGAAAAAATTGGGTTTGTTTAGGCTGGAGAAGAGAAGAGTGGGAGGGGACATGATAACCGTTTTCAAGTATGTAAAAGGTTGTTACAGGGAGGAGGAAGAAAAATTGTCTTATCCTCAGAGGTTAAGAAAAACAAGAAGCAATGGCCTTAAATTGCAGTAATGGAGGTTTAGGTTGGATATGAGGAAAAACTTCCTAACTGTCAGGGTGGTTAAGCACTGGAATAAATTGCCTAGGGAGGTTGTGGAATCTCCATCGTTTTAAGAGCAGGTTAGACAAACACCTGTCAGGAATGGTCTAGATAATTAGTCCTGCCACGAGTGCAGGGGACTGGACTAGATGACCTCTCGAGATCCCGTCTATGATTCTATGGGATGTACTTAACATTAAGAATTGTATGTTGTTGGGTTTTTTCTTGGTAATAATTCTCACATCAATACTTTCAAAGGATAGATTTGGTTCCTAAACTAGAACCAAACTTTTCCAGGGGAGGAGATGATTTAAGCTCACCCACTGCCAGCAAGTTTCATCCAACTGATTCGATCTTTCCGATGCTGGCATCTCTAACAGCTGCCATGCCACACTCCACACTGTTGGTGGCAACAAAAATAACTGGAGGGATGGTGCTGTCCAACACTCGTATGGAATTTACACCTGTATCAGTAACAGTGCTACAAATGCACCCATGGAGATTCCGCTAAAAGTTACATCTGTTCTTTCTCTCCGTCTACAAAGGGGCTGAAATGGAATGATGTGTTTGCAACAGCTGCACTGCCACTGAAGACTCAACAAATCTGCTAGCGCTAGGCTCCTGGGGAAACAAACAAACAAACAGCCAACCACAGGGGAAACAACTGAGGATACTTGCTGCTGACAAACACTTCCTGCATGTTCAGATAACGCTCTTCTCCTATCCAAAGCGACAGAGAAATGCTACCGCAGTACAAGGGAGCAGACTGAAGCACTAGACCTCACTAGCCCCTCAATGAATGCCACGTTTCTAGCTCTAGAGAGGTCAGGTTGGTTCAGATAAATAAGAGTCCCACTGAACATGTATATCATAGGTCAGGTATTTTGAACTTGTGTTTTGTTATCCTTTCCAGAGGTGCTGCTACCAAAGCATGCCTTTAGAGAACGAGCGGTGAACGGTGTTAGATCATCTCCAGAAACACACTTGCCTTCCAAGGGTGGTATTTCAAGAACTGCTTTTATAAACAGTCCTTTTTTAAGAGAGCTCTGTCTCCGTATTTCCCAGATTAAACTGTGCTGTCTGTCTCCAAACTACATGGTAAATCAAACCAGCCACACCGTGTTTGCAAAAAACATAAACAGGTGCTTGCGACATAGTCTGAGTTTACGAGCATCCTCTTCAATTCACAAGGTTTGTGACCTCCCTTCTGGGGCCTAAACCAAAGCCCACTGAAGTTGTTGGGACCCCTTTGAATGGGCTTTGGATCAGGCCCATAAATAGCTACAGGAGGGACTATTAATAGTACCCATGGTTTTCAAGAGAGGCAGTGTGGTCTAATGGCTAAAGCAATAGATTGAGGGTCAGGAAACATGGGTTCTGTTCTATCCCTAGCTCTGTGACCATTTCTCTCTACTGTAAGCTCTTCAGAGCAGGGATTGTCACTTACTTTGGTCTTGTCTACACAGTCCCCAGTGGGGACTACGGGGGTGTGAACTGCAAGCCACACTAGAGTGTTGCACTGTAACTGCCCCATGCCGATCCTGCTAGCACTACCTAGAAAGTACCTAGGTTGCGTTAACGTAGTCCTGTTAATGCAAACTCGGCCCCTTTTAGTGGGTGCTAGTGGAAGGCAAACCCAAAAGGGAATGCACAGTGGTTGAACTTTTTGGACCACCCCGCACGGTGTTCCACAGAAGTGGTAATTGCTGGCTGGAATGCACGTTTTGTTTGGAGCGCTGTTTTTGCCCAGACCCGAGTCTCTGCTCTGGGTTCCACAGGTATGTGCGTACTGACTGAGATGATAAAGAATCTTGTGTTTTCGAGGGACTCAATCATGTTACGCGAGCAGGGTCCACACAGGCCAGATATAGGGCAACACTTTAGTGCGCACTGCAACTCACACCCTAGCAGTCCGCACTGCAAGGCCGTGTAGGCAAGCCCTTTGTGTGTTACAACACCTCGCACAATGGGGACCCCCGATCTCAGTTGTATAAATAATGGCTGTGCTTATGAGGAAAAACAATGTACCAAAAAAAATCCTAGCCACTAGCACAACCCCAATCTGTGTTAGTGGTAGGTAATATTTTATTGGGCAGCAGTAATCACCGTAGGAAAGATCTTAAAAAGTACACAAGACTGCTCACTTAATGGTATGTTCCTCTCTCCCTGTTAACATTTAGCAGTGTCCCAGTTAAAACTGTAAGTAGGCCCAAAATTTTGGGTTTGATTCTTTTTAAATAAAAACACTTCATAGGAATAGAAACATTCTCAGGAATTAAACGCAAATTCCATTTAAATGTTATTGAAGACCCAGGCAGCAGCATTGTTAGTTCATAACGTTAAAGTTCACAGCGTACACAGAGAGTTAATTCACTGCCCCAAACCTATCTCGGGTTAGTAGTGAATGAAACTGGGCTTGGATGGCTGTTAATCGGTTTAGAGAAGCCAGGACGATCCCAGTCAAGAGTCCAGGGGATACATGTTCAGATGTCAAAATCCACCATTTCAGTAACTTGTATCCATGTTGACAGTGTTAGCAGAAGGCCCTATGGTGCGGACGACTAGGGTGTGAGTTGCAGTATGCACTAAAGTGTTGCCGTGTAGCTGCCCTTTGTGGACCCTGCTCGCATAACATGATTGTGTCCTTCAAAAACACAAGATTCTTTATCATCTCGGTCAGTACGGACGGATTGAATAAACCACCCTCTCTCCTCAAAGGTGGTCCCATGGGGCCAGAGATGAAGCACACCAGCAGGACAATGATGGGGAAGCTTACCGTGCTGTACCTTTCTTTGGACAATAAAGATGCCAGACTGAAGGCTTCAAGTTAACAACAAATTCAAACCCAGCTAGGCCCAGTCAGGCCCTAAACTCACACCAAAGCAAACAACATTTTATTTTTAAGCCTCAATTTGAGACACGATCTATTTCTGCTGGTAAGAAATGACTTCTAGTCTGACCTGACAAAGTCCTTTTGGGATGTGGTCTGCCTTGGCCAAAGACAAGACAAATGTTCACCACACACAAAGCAAGACAAAGTCACAAAATGTTATCCAACAGCTTTTTGTCATACAAAGGCACTTTCAAATTGTCAGGAGATGAAAGAAAGTGCAATTAAATATTATTTGACTTGAATATTATGTCACCAGAAGTAAACATCATCTGTTGTCCTGATGGCTCACTTTGGCTTGGGAAACAATCGATGCGGTCAAAGCACCCAAGAAGTTTTTAAATAAGGCTACTGCCAAAATGCTTGGAATGGAGTTTTTACTGCTTCACGTTTCATCAAACCCTTCGGAAAGCTAACCCTTTGAAGAACGCCATGTTCCCAATGGGTGGACATGCCTCAGAGAGCTTCTAAACAGCCTCAGCTCCCATTAAAGTCACCTGGAGAAGCGGAGGGTGCTTGCACCTAGACTGCAGAGGACTCAAGAGATTCCTGGTTCTGCCAATCTTCATTTCCTACTTCATTTCATAGAATCAGGGTTGGCAGGGACCTCAGGAGATCATCTAGTCCAACCCCCTGCTCAAAGCAGGATCAATCCCCAATTAAATCATCCAACCAATTTTTGCCCCATATCCCTAAGTGGCTCCCTCAAAGGTTGAACTCACAACCCTGGGTTTAGCAGGCCAATGCTCAAACCACTGATATTTTTATACACATATCTCAGTTCCCCATTTGTAAAGCAGAGACTATACTCTGTTCTGCCCTCTTTTCAGAAACATTCAATCTAATAGCTGAGGCGACAGTCTAGTCAAGCAGTTCTCAGCCAGGGGTCCAGGGTCCCCCTGGGGGCCCACGAGCAGGTTTCAGGGGGTCCGCCAAGCAGGGCCAATGTTAGACTCGCTGGGGCCGAGGACAGAAAGCTGAAGTGCCGCTGTGCAGGGCTGAAGCCCGGGATCCTGAACCCTGCCACCTGGAGCTGAAGCTGAAGCCTGAGCAACGTAGCTTTGGGGGGGCCCCGGTGATATGGGGCTCCAGGCAATTGCCCTGCTTTCTATTCGCCAACGCCGGCCCTGGCTTTTGTATGTAGAAAAACAGTTTTGGGGGCACTGGTGGGCCCTGGAGTTTTTATAGCATGTTGGGGGGGGAGGGGCCTCAGAAAGAAAAAGGTTGAGAACCCGTGGTCTAGTCGAGCATTGGCCTAAACTCTCTGCTCCTATTAAAGTCAATGGTGAAACTCTCCTTGTCTCAATGGGAGCAGTTAGGCCAGGGCTGAGTACATTTCTAATCACAAAGGGAATTATTCAAGTGACTTTTGGAAAAATATAGGTACTTCTCACAACATTATGGAAAGAATGCAGCCCAGAAAGACAAAACCCAGGGCTTTCGTTTTCTTGCTGTGCTTTGTGCAAAACAGAACCTGCCCAAGTTACCTTACCTTGATACCTAACTGTGCATCTATAAAGGAGCTGAAGCCTTAAGAAACACACCAAATATCATGAGATTCACTACAGATTGTAAGAATTGTGAGCATCGGGGAAAGTCACCCATAATTCAGCTTCCAAATTTTGTAAAGGGGCATTGAGAGAGCTGAATGTTGTCAATGTAATTATATTAGTAGTCCTATTAATTATCTCATCTCATCTCTATAACATCAATCACAGACCCATATCCCTCCCCACCACCAGGGGAAGTCAGAAATTAGAATTCCTTTTTTCTAAAAAAACATTTAGAAAAACAAAATTGTTTTGTTCAAAATACTCCATGAATATTTGTTGGCTGAAAATATTTTAAATGAAAGTTTTCCTTTCATAGAGGGGGAAAAAATCATTTTGGGTTCCTTCCACTTCCCCCTCACCATGACCCTGTCCCTCCACCCATCCACCCACGTGAAAAGGGAGGAGAAACATGAAAGGGAATTAAAAAGTATCTAAATGAAAAGTTTGAAAAATCAGATGAAGATTGGTTTAAGTTTTTTTTCCGAAAAATAATGATCAAAACTGAAATTTTGCCAAAATGTTCACTTTGATCAAAAAGTCATTTATTCAAAAATGTTCAAACTACTGCATAAAGAAACATTACACATCTGCCTATATCCCTACCATACACAAAGCCCCATTTTGCAGGTGGCTTGCAAGTATCCCATTGAGTTCAATGGGAATTTTGCTGGTGGATGGAGTAGGACAGTGGTTCCCAAATTTGTTCCACTGCTTGTACAGAGAAAGCCCCTGGTGGGCCGGGCCGGTTTGTTTACCTGCCGCGTCCGCAGGGTTCGGCTGATCGCGGCTCCCAGTGGCCGTGGTTCGCTGCTCCAGGCCAATGGGAGCTGCTGGAAGCGGCGGCCACTACATCCGTCAGCCCGCGCCGCTTCCACAAGCCCCCATTGGCCTGGAGCAGCGAACTGCGGCCAGTGGAAGCCACGATCGGCCGAACCTGCGGATGCGGCAGGTAAACAAACCGGCCTGGCCCGCCTGGGGCTTTCCCTGCACAAGCGGCGAAACAAGTTTGGGAACCACTGGAGTAGGAGATCTAAATGATAATTTAACAAATAAATTCCTAAATTATAAACGTAATAAAAGATATTCTGATGGTGAGTGGTGAGAAAGCACATGAAAACTGGACAGGAGAAAAGCAGAATAAAAATGAGACTCTCAGGAGCCAATTGAAAAAATTAAAGTAAGTGAGTCACTTCATTGCCCCCAACTGATCAAAATTAAATAAACAATTAGAACATAGAGCAGACCTGTGAGGGGGGAACTGGTTACAAACAAAAATGTCTTTTCACCATAGCATCCTATGTAATAAATGCAATTGAACACTTCAGGAATTCAATGAGAAAGTTGTATATGGGACCTGAATAATAGTGATACAAATCTTCTCTGTTCATCAGATATCCCACAGAAAGGGGCCAGGTTGTTACTACCAGAAAAAGAGGAGGCAAACTGAAAGACAACCGAAGGAAGCCATCTATAGAGGAGTAATGAAACAGCAAAATCCTTTAAGGAATTGGCCATACTCCAGCTGCAATTGAACCTTGGACTGGTGCAAAGGCCAGTAAATAGGTAGGTTTGGAATTTGTCATATTGTGGGCTTGCTTAGAGAAATCTTAGGCTACATCTACACTACGGGGGGGGTGTCGATTTAAGATACGCAAATTCAGCTACGCGAATAGCGTAGCTGAATTCGATGTATCGCAGCCGACTTATCCCGCTGTAGGGACAGCGGCAAAATCGACCTCTGCGGCTTCCCGTCGACGGCGCTTACTCCCACCTCCGCTGGTGGAGTAAGAGCGTCGATTCGGGGATCGATTGTCGCGTCCCGATGGGACGCGATAAATCGATCCCTGAGAGGTCGATTTCTACCCGCCAATTCAGGCGGGTAGTGTAGACCCAGCCTTAGTGTTCCAAAATATTTTATTGGGTTGCTACTCCCTGTATAGGTTGGGTTGTTTCCAATGCCCTTAATCAAAATAAGTCTTTCCATTGTCTTCAGTAGATGCTGGACCAAGCCTGTCATGGACAACTAGAACCAGCAGAATCTTTTTAAGTGAGCCTATGACGTTGCATCCCATAATGGTTTATAGAAATATGCTTATGAGTGTAAATATGACATAACTGGAATATGTTTTATGATAGATATGCCATGTAACATATCTTTGCAAAGGTTATGTTCTACTGAATGTATTCATATGCATGTATCATTTTTATATCTGAAGTTATGAGCACTGGCTCTATGCTTGAGTTTAAAGTGTTTGCTGTAGGAAGCAATAAGGCAGATTTGGTCAACATAGTGTGAAGGGGTTATTCAAGTAATTGGGAGTGCTTAGCTAACAATGGACCTTGGGAGATGCCAATCCACATCTGAGCTTTCCTGGGAACCTTCAAACTAACATGTAACAATGGCGTCGGCCTGCAAAAATCAGAATCATTCATAGACATGTGACCTGCCCAGGTGACTGCAAAACTCCATCTTGTGGAGGGGATTTTACGCAGGGGGAAAGAGGGGTTTCCACCCACAAGAGAAAGACTATATAAGCCCCTGGGAACCCCTCCATTTTGTCTTCAGCTGGCTCAAGAGAGAGCCTCTCCACCCCAATGAGATGCCTGAAAGAAACTGGAACAAAGGACAGTAACTATGGGGGTGTGAGTGGTTGCTGGACCCAGACTAGGAGGAAGTCTAATCTGTAAAAGAAGCTTATTGGAACATCTCTGAGGGTGAGATTTACCTGCATTTAGTTTCCTACTGTATTAGGCTTAGACGTGTGTGTTTTATTTTATTTTGCTTGGTAACTTACTTTGTTCTCTCTGTTATTACTTGGTACCACTTAAATCCTACTTTTTTTATTTAATAAAATCACTTTTTACTTATTAATTAACCCAGAGCAAGTACTTAATTCCTGGGGGAGCAAACAGCTGTGCATATCTCTCTATCAGTGTTATAGAGGGTGAACAATTTATGAGTTTATCCTGTATGAGCTTTATACAGAGTAAAATGGATTTATTTGGGGTTTGGATCCCATTGGGAACAGGGTATCCGGGTGTTGGAGACAGGAGCACTTCTGAATCTGTTTTAAGTTAAGCCTGCAGCTTTTGGGGGACATGGTTCAGACCCGGGTCTGTGTTTGTAGTAGGCTAGTGTGTCTGGCACAACCAGGCAGGGTACTGAAGTCCCAAGCTTCCAGGGAAAACGAGCTTAGAGGTAGTCTCAGCACAACAGGTGGCAGTCCCAAAGGGGTTTCTGTGACCCAACCCGTCATAGAGCCCACCATATATTCTTACCTACCTGAACTGTGTTTAAATATGGTTTGCTAACGACAATTTCAACCATGGTGGTGACACAATATAAAAGAAGAAAGCAATTCCACAATCCAAACGGAAAAAAAAATTACCTCCTGAAAAAGCAGGAAAAGTTAATATTGTCCAAGTTAAACCAATCTGACATTTATTATATCGCAGTGTGGTCTATTACTTAATGTTGCCCGACACTTCCCATTATAAGATCCTGCTTTCAGTTGCTTCAAAGTTTGCCAAACTTTAACAATTTGGACTGAGCGTGTCTGCCTCCGGCTGAAATTTCTGGGAAAGTTTGAACTGTTTCCTAGTATAACATTAGGGGAAGATAATTATTTTGTCCAGGTTTAAAAAAATAATCTGACCGCCATTTTACTAATCTTTAGCATTTCCACACTTGGGAGAAGAGGCTTGGAGTTTGGCAGCGAAGGTGGGGAGGAGGATGTGCTTTTTGCCATTCCTGTGGAAAAAATATCCTAATATGGCCAATTATAGGCCTCCAAACAAATCCTGTTTCTCACTTGCCCAGTAGGGGCTTGTTTGGCAGCTAAATTCCCCCAAGGTTCCATCTGCACTGAGCATGCTTCATCCCCTCACAGCTCCTACGTGCCAACCAGACTGTGCATGTGCTATCCCTGCAGATGCCACATTCCAGCCCATGACTGCAGGGACTAAGCGGGACTTTCCCATTGACAGCATCTTCCAGCAGCCAGGACCTACAGTGGCACCAGGAACAGGAAACCAAGAGCAAGGAGGTGGTTTCACCAGTCCAGTCATGCTCCCCCTGCTGGTGCCTGGGCTGTGAAGAGTAGGAGGTGGCATTTCTGGCTCAAATGCAAAGGGACGAGAAACATGGGAGTAGCCTGCTTCATTCGGAACACACGATGCATCTGATCCGGATTTGAATCAATGTTGCCTGGTGAAGGAGGCTGTTATCTGTAGGATCCTCAACCTCATTTGTTGCAGAAGTTGGAAGGTGTGTAGTGAACGAGGCAGGAAAAGGAAAGGATGGTAGTCGTGGCTAAATCAGTTGAATGCTGCCATGGAGAATTGGATTCTATCCCTGTATCTGCCCCAGAGTTCTTATGTGATTCTGGGCAAGTGACTTAAACCAGCCTTTTCACAGCTCATCACTAATTGTGTGTTTCCTTTTCTGGGTGACCAACATGAGACACCTGGGGTCTGATCAGCAGAGGTGCAGAGCACTCGTAGTTGCAACTGAAGTTGAATGGAGCTATGCTCGAACATATTAAGTGCTATAAAAATTAGCCCCTTGCTGTCTCAAACTGGGCACCTAAAATTAGGGGATAGTTTTGGATTTAATTTCTCCGTGCCTCGGTTCTGCATCTGTAAAATGGAGATAAGACAACCTGTTCTCACAGGGGTACTGAGAAGATAAATTCATTAATGTTTCTGAAGCACTCTGATGCTATAGGGATAAATGCCACGGAGAGTTTGAATAGTGTGCGCTACATAAGGCCTAAGCCCACACACAGAATGAGGAGGCTAAAAGTAAATAATGAATAACTTATTCACTCAAGGAGGTAGGTGTCCCATGGAAAAGTAGTACACCTCTACCCCGATATAACGCTGTCCTCGGGAGCCAAAAAATCTTACCACGTTATAGGTGAAACCGCGTTATATCGAACTTGCTTTGATCCACCGGAGTGTGCAGCCCTGCTCGCCCGAAGCGCTGCTTTACCGTGTTATATCCGAATTCGTGTTATATTGGGTCGCATTATATCGGGGTAGAGGTGTATGTAATTAAAGAGTTTATTCTAATGCATACACACAAGGGGGCCAAATTAAGGTTTCACAGTGAACCTTAATTTTGGCATATCCTAACTTTTGAGTGTTTGAGTTTGCAACTCAAGTGTTCTTTAAATGTAGCGTTTAGGATGTAATAAATATACATATTACACAAGGGTTCATGTATTTGTTGATGTTTCAGCTAAGTATAGTCTCTTTCTGAAGACAAAACACAAATGTAGGAGATCTGTGAATGCTCTAGCAGAGTTATTTTCTAGTCAGGATAACTCAAAGATGCAGCTGTGATTACATCATTCATTTGTGGTAGAGAAAAGTAGCCAATCAATCAAATGAAGCCTAGAGAGATTTCTGGTGCTTTGACATCAGACACTATACAGAAATAAACACACAAGTATAAGTAAATGATCACAAAACACCAAAGGGGGAAAAGCAGTTAAAAACAGCTGAAAGCCAAACTGTTATATTAACCCACATTAAGGATTTAGCAGAAAAAAAGTAAGACCATAAAAACAGCCATAGTGTGTCAGACCAATGGTCCATCTAACCCTGTATCCTGTCTTCCGACAGTGGCCAGTGCCTGATGTTTTGTGGGAATGAACAGAACAGGGCAATTATCAAGTGATCCATCCCCTGTTGTCTAGTCTCAGCTTCTGGCATGGAGGTTTAGGGACATCCAGAGCATGGGGTTTTGTCCCTGACCATCTTGGTTAATAGCCATTGAGAAACATATCCTCATCTATTTCTTTTTTGATCCCAGTTATACTTTTAGCATTCATAACTTCCCCTGGCAACAAGTTCCACAGGTTGACTGTGCATTGTTTGAAGAAGTTCTTCCTTATGTTCATTTTAAACCTTCGGCCTATTCATTTCATTTGGTGACCCCTGGTTCTTGTATTATGTGAAGGGGTAAATAACACTCCCCTATTCACTTTCTCCACACCAGTCATGATTTTATGGATCTTGGTCATATCCCAGCTTAGTCGTCTCTTTTTTTAAGATGAACAGTCCCAGTCTTTTTCATCTCTCCTCATATGGAAGCTATTCTCTACCCCTAATCATTTTTGTTGCCCTTTTCTGCATCTTGTCAAATTCTAATATATCCTTTTTGAAATGAGGATACCAGAACTGCACATAGTATTCAAGGTGTGAGCATACCATGGATTTATATAGAGGCACTATGCTATTTGCTGTCTTATTATCTATCCTGTTCCTAATGGTTCCTAACATTGTGCTAGCTTTTTTGACTGCCCTAGCAGAGAAGTATAGAAAACTAGGAGAAGTTTATAATCTCTGTAGTTTTAAATACATTCTTGCTTTATACAAAGACTGAAGAACATATAGAGGAAGGGTTATCCACCAATTGCAGTCCATGAAATTGGTGTCAAATTCTAGACTATTGCACCTTAAAAAAAGAACAGGAGTACTTGTGGCACCTTAGAGACTAACAAATTTATTTGAACATAAGCTTTTGTGGGCTACAGCCCACTTCATCGGATGCATAGAATGGAACACACAGAAAGAAGATATTTATACATACAGAGAACATGAAAAGGTGGAAGTAGACATGCCAACGGTAAGAGGCCAATCAATTGAGATGAGCTATCATCAGCAGGAGGAAAAAAAACCTTTTGAAGTGATAATCGAGATGACCCATAGAAGGTGTGAGGATACTTAACATGAGGAAATAGATTCAATTAGTGTAATGACCCAACAACTCCCAGTCTCTGTTTAGACCTAAGTTAATTGTATCTACTTTGCATATTAATTCAAGTTCAACATGATGGGCAGCGATCGATCCAGTGGGGATCGATTTATTGCATCTAGTCTAGATGCGATAAATCGACGCCGAGCGCTCTCCCATCGACTCCGGTACTCCTCTGGAGCGAGAGACGCAGGCAGAGTCGACGGGGGAGCATAAGCTGTCGACTTACCACAGTGAAGACACAGCAGTAAGTAGATCTAAGTACGTCGACTTCAGCTACGTTATTCACGTAGCTGAAATTGCATAACTTAGATTGATCCCCACACCCAGGGTAGACCAGACCTAAGTTACAGCCACACCCCATGTCTCTTTCCCTGCATTACAAGCAGATGCACCATACAGCGATCTATTCAGTGGTTTGGAAAGTAATTAACACGGAACCTTGATGAGATGTGCCAAATGGAAAAAGGTGTGAAAGTCAAATATTTCAGATTGATTTTACTGACTTGGACCTTGATTCAGCAAAGCGCTTTGGCACATGTACAATTTTCAGCACCAGGGGTTCCACTGAACAAACTGGGATTACTCACACGTTTAAAGTTTTAAATACTGTATTGTGCTCAATCACAGCCTTAAAGAGATGAAAATAAGCATGTGCTTTATAAAACATCCATTGTTTGAGGTGTGAGGGATTCAGGTTTTGTATTATTATAAAACAAGTTAATATGTGTGGGGAAATCCTAAAAAAAACCTGAAACTTATATGAAAATATGGTCACCACATGAAGAAAGTTGGTAAGAGTTTTTCATACAAAGGTTCTGTTCTATCTGTTCAAGTGAAGATATTTATGATGTCTGCAATATCATTCCAGATTTGTCATGGTCCATTAAATATCCACCTGGACATTGCATCATTTAACTACTGGAATGTGTAAGCATTTCTGCTTTTACTGAAAGAGTAACTATTAGCTACATAAGGTATAAGTATTATATTATACGTTAACAAATAAATCATAAGTGAACCATATAATAAAACCATATTTAATTGTAGCAGAGTGACAGTTACTTGTGGTTTTTTCTGATCACAACAAGAATGTGAGGATAGGCCACATATCACCTTCATTCTGGCCTTCACTTTAATTTATTATTCTTATCTATATTTTAGCAGTGTATAAAGCCTCATCTGAAGTGGAGGCCCTTTTCTGCTAGGTGACATGCAAACCCGTAGCAAGAGACAGCCCTTGACAACTTCACAGTCTTATCGACAAGACAGATATTTATTAAGGACAAAAATAAATTTCCCTTTGAAAACACACAACATTCTTAGTTTTGTACGGTTTTGGTATGAAAGTGATCATTTAGCTGAAATGATATAAATGTACATAGCAAGGCTATCCCCAGAACTGGAAACCAAATTATATTTTTTGCACAAAGTGTTAAAAAAGTTTCCACCTCTTACAGCTCTTAGTAAGCATGTGTGTTAGTGACACCCCTTTTTAGATCTCTATAGGTTTGTTTTGTCAGTTTTATGCAATTATTTGACAATACAAAAACAGTCTACTTTTAATATTTATAAATTTGGGTTTGGTGAATGCTTGAGTCAAATTTTAGTCAAAGGCAAGGGGACCTGTCTTGGGGGCATACCTGATTCTCTCTCATCTCCACACACCAGTGTACTATTTCAGTGCAAAATGCAACCCAATCCATACCTTTTAAAGGGCTTGATTACTAGTCTTCCGCCTCTTACTAATGGTGATGGGAGACCAAAACAATTTATAATCGAACACATAAAACGGCTGTAACGGTGCAAGTACCATCTGTACCATCACATGATACTGGAACATTGCTCTACAAACCCTAAAGCACCCGAAATAGCACCAGAACATGCTAAGCCTGAATTTAAAGACTGACGAATGTTATTTCTCCTGAAAACATTTTCATTGCCTGCCTTTTCTTGGCTGACAAATGAGTTAAAGAGCCAGTCACGTTTATTTCCCCCTGTTGTAGTTTATCCTCAAATCTGACGATTCTGTACACAAGTTGCAGAACGGGAAACCACAGTAAATCTTTCCAGGGCCTTGAAAACACTAATTCATTCACCCAGGAGTAACTGACTGAATGGTTGGAGAGGGACTATGAAGACTTCAGATCTTCAAAAAGCCCCTTAGTGATTTAAGAGAACAGGTGATTTATCCACGTCAATGGGGTTTATGCATCTAAGCCCCTTTGGCCAGGTCTACACAGGTTTTTGTACCCAACTAGCTATTTTGGATAGGGTTGTGTTTTTCTCCTGAAATAATAAAGTAGTACAACCCCTAGTATGGATGCAGTTACACTGATATAAGAGGTGCCTTAGGCCATGTCTACACAGTGAGTTGTTACATGGCAAGCCAAGATATGAAGCTACCATGCACCATCTTGTCATGTGGTAACATCCCGTGTGGACAAAACTGCAGCACAGCAAGCGTGCGGGAGTGCAGACTGACACACTGCATTTCCAGCTGTACCCTAGGACTTCACTGCTTTATAGCAACGTCCACACCGGACACTACTGCACAGCAAGCTGGTGTGCTATACAGTCACACTCTAGCTTGCTGCGCAGTAACTTGGCATGTAAAAGAAGCCCTTATACAGATGATGCTTATTCCCCTTACCATGCAGGAACAATTATACCAGTACAAAGCACCTTTTTATTGATATAACTGTATCCACATTAGGGGGGCTGCACTGATTTAGCTATACCGGTATAGTTAAAGCAGTACACCTTTTGTGTGTAGACAAGCTGTTAGCCACACCAGTATCAGACACTTTCATACCAGTGTAACTGCAGCCATGCTAGAAGGTTGTACTCCTTTAAGTATACTGGTTTCAAACCAATACAATGTAAGCAGTAACAATAACTGTATGTAGACAAGCCCTTAGGTGACTCGAACATCCCAGCTGTGTCTTTAGGATCAGGTTTTCCCAAACAGATCTGCTCCCATTTAGACACAAAGTGACCAGATTTTTCTGTGCCTGCAATCCAGAACTCTGGAAGTGTTGACGACAGAGGGCGCTGTGAGGGCACTGAGCACTGTTGACAGCCTGGCCCCTAGGAGATAAGTGATCATATGTGCAACCTCTAGCAATGATGATATTTTGCTCCCAAGTGTCTCCTATGTACAGGCAAGGTACTTGGGGTGTCTCGCTGATAGTCACTGAAAAGCCATAATTGCAGCACTGATTAATGCAGGAGGAAGCAATCCTGCACAGGGGCTGACAGATTAAACCCAAATCTCTTGTGCGGGGGGAGAAGGGGTAGAGGGGAGTGTTTTCAGTGGGATTTTTACAGTAAAGGGGATTGTGAGAAGATGGATGTTCCCAGAGAGAAAGTTCCTCCTCCTGGGGTGGAGTCATTCCATGAGTTCAATAGCTTTAGGATCAGGCCACTTACAGGCCAGTGTAGGAAAACCGCAGTCACCAGTGAGCAGAGCAGGGCAGAGAGGAGCAATTGTGTTTCACGGAGGATTTGGAGATTTCGAAATGTGTTTTCATTTTTTTTTTTAAATTCACCACGAAACAGAAATTAAAAGCAAACACATCTTGAAAAGAAAAAATCAAAGCCTTTTATTTTGATCGTTTCAAAATGAAATTTCACCAGGTGGGTAAAAGGAAGCCAGGAAGTCCTGGCTGAGCCAGGAGCCTTGGTGCATGGGACCCAGCACTCCCAACGCTTCCAGCTCCCCATCAGCCTGCCAGACTGGCTGTCCTGGAGCTATGAACAATGGAAGCCCTGCAGTTCCCAGCCTCAGGCAGTCTGCCTGGCAAACTGCCCTAGAGCCACGAGCCCTGCAGTCCCCAGCTCCTGGCAGGGTATCCCAGAGCCATGACCTCCGAAGCCCTGGGGTCCCCACTCTGGGACAGTCTGGCTAAGGGACTAGCCTGGACCCGAGATCCTGGAAGGCTGAGTGGCTGAGGAGCAGCCAGGTGAGCTGGCAGGAAACCTGCCCTGTTTTGGAAGAAGTTTTGTGGAGATGGTTCAATTTCAATCAACATTTGTATTTTGTCAAATAAGCAAATTTTGACAAAAACCTGTTTTGTTAGAATTTTTCCAACCAGCTCTCCCAGTAACGAAAGGTGCAGCCATCTACCTGGGCATTCCTACCACACAGCAGAGTAGCTATTGTTTTCTTTGTGTTGCCATGGGGTTAGCCTCCAAATCTGTACAGAGTACGACGTTGGCGCTTTAGAGCGTAGACCACATCTATGGCAGTTACAGTCTTTCGCTCCATGTAAGGGATTGCATCTCGGACTACAGTCTCCAAAAATACCTTCAGGACATCCTGAGTCTCTTGGTGAGTCGGGCCTTAGATGCGCGTCACAATGAGCCAAGCGGCGAATAGCTGGCTTCATAATGCTTTGCATAGTATCCCTCAGTACTTTTCTTTGGCACTCGGTGCCCCCTTTTCCAAGCCCTTTGGCTCCCTTGGCATGACCAGACATATAGGCTAGATCAGAGCTTAAATTCTTAGAGTATTTCCCAGGGCGAGTCTCCCCCAACCCAACATGCTATAAATGGGGTTGAAAATGTTTACGGGATGCGCCGCTCCAGACAGCTTTGGCTGAATCTAAGCCGTGGACTAGGTTTACAGACAACAGAGTGGCAATCTGAACCAGTGGTGTCCAATCTCAGGTACCCACCAGGCACAAGTAGGTCCTGAACAAGTGAAATGGGGCTTACAAAACACAAAACCCAAAGCAGTTCATAAAGGGCCTGATTCACAGCCCACTGAAGTCAATAGGAGCCTTTCCATTGTATTTGAACAAGCTTTGGGAGCAGGCTTGAAATCAGCTTTGTTTCCTTTGATAAGTCTCTCCTGCTGAAGTCCTCCACCCTCCTTGTCAGAGGCCAGAAGCATTGGGAGTGGTGGGGGGAGGGGAAGGAAATACAAGATAAAATTCTTCTGTAGCGTTAAACAATTTTATCAAACCATTTCCCGTCAAAGTCATTTCCCCCAAAACAACTAGCTACTCTATTTACTACAAATCATGTGAATAGGGAAAAGCGAAGAGATTTTTACAATAGTGAGACTATTACTAAAAAACAAAGCATTGCTGGAAGTTTTAAAATTCAAGTACCGCGCGTAGGTTACTTTGCACCTGTTTGAGAAGGTTGCAGCATGCATAGGCTGTGTGCACGTGTTGCGATGCACCTGTTTATGTTAAGAAAATAGTTTGCATTGTAAACAGCATTGGACTGCATGTAACACAACTCCACAGTACAGCCCTGCAGATCTGGAAAAGTGCTGAGGTTTTCCTTTTACGAAGATGATGCCCTTGGGACTTGGGAAATCTGTTTTGCTTTTGTCTTTTCAAAACCTTTTGCCCTCAAATTCAGAAGTGAAGTCAAACAAAATGTACCCCTAAGCTTAGCAGGAGGAATACACTGGGGAAAAAAGGACCTACAACAAAACTGAATTTACAACACTTCTCGTTTTGTCAGAGTGTCTTGGAATGCTGTACGATCTCAACTATGCAAACTGCAGTTAGCTACATCTAACCACAGCAAACAGCATTGTAACCCCAGTTTTCAATGGATATTAATCGAAAATTACAAACACTTGCAGGAATAGGTGGGGAAAGCCCAGGTCCGGCACCTCAATCTGATATCAAGGCAAAATAAATATTATTTGTATTACATTAGCCCCTAGAGGCCAGGGCTGGCTCCTGGCACCAGCTGAGCAAGCTGGTGCTTGGGGCGGCAGCTTGTAGGAGGTGGCATTCCGCCCAATCCTAGGGCGGCACGGCCGCTTTTTTGTTGTTGTTGGTTTTGTTTTTTGTTGTTGTTGTTCCGCTCTGGCCGCCCTGTAGGGGGCAGCGGCATGGAGGACGGGAACACCCTGCAGCAAGCCCAGCAGGGCAGCCTGCGTCCTTCCCTCCCAGCCGACCGGAGCGGTGCGGAGCCCTCCCGGCAGGGGGCACAGCAGGAGGGGCTGCGTGGCAGCGCCCCGCTGAAGCCCTGGCCGCTCCCTCCCCCTCCCCCCGCTAGCCGGGGCACATCTGCAGGGCAGGGAGTCCCCCTGCACCCTGGCTCCGGCCGCGCAGCAGGTTTTTTTTTTTGCTTTGCTGTTCTGGCCGCCGCGGTTTGTTTTTTTGGTTTTTTTTTTTGGCTTGGGGCAGCCATAAAAGCCAGAGCCGGCCCTGCTAGAAGCCCCCCAGTTAAGAACAGAACTCCATTGTGCAAGCCACTGTACAAACACATAGCAAGGGGAAGTCCCTGATATGAAGACCACGCAATCTAAATAGACAAGACAAAGGGAAGAAGGGGAAACTGAGTCACAGAGCGGAGAATTGACTTGTTGGAGGTCCCACAACAGGTTAGCGGCAGAGCTACCAAGTCTCCCGAGTCCCAGTCTAATACTCTATCCGTTAGACCACACTGCCTCTCAAATACTCAGCTGATTCAAAAAGCAAAGAATGGTTGGCAATGCAGGGCCTGATCCAATGCCCATTAAAGCCAATGGGAGTCTTTCAGTTGGTTAGCTTACCATTCTAAAGGTGATACAACTAAACTCTATCCGACGGTTGACACTGGTGAAGAATTGCTTGAAAAATAGACACTCCTAACAGCTAAGCTTCAGCGAATGGCAACAGGTGAAAGGGATTCTGAAGTTAGCTCCGTTCCTTTCCCCATGTGAGACTTAACTACAAGCTGACAGCTGCATACTTTATGGCTGTCTCCCACTGCTTTATTTTCTTCCCCAAAAAAGAATGGTTAAAATTTATGGCTCGAAGTAGTAACTGATTGCTGCTGGCAAGTTAACTGAAGAGATCAATTGTTCCATATGGCAAGAGCCAAAGAACTCAGGGCTCTATTCACAAGGAAAGACTGATCTGCTAAAGGGCAAAGACATGCCATTTTTATTGTGTGGTAGAGAATTTTCACACTGGAATTCAAATTCCTAAAGAAAGTGTGGTATGCAAGAGACTTCACTACAAGGCCCTGACTGACGGCCTGTGTGAGCAGAGAGCGTATGTATGTGGCAAGAGAAATATCCCTGAGCACAACGGTTCTGTGTTCGCATTCTCTTGTCCTCCGGAATGTCAGATATTTTGCACAATCAGAGGAATTATGTGCAAAATGCCTGTAAGGCAATGCTGAGAGTGATCTGAAGTGGGCAGTGACATTTTGTGCAGTCTAGACTATTAGCCATGTAACTCTCATCCATTGCTTTGATAAACTTGACTACGCACATGAGAATTCTGCCATTCCTACTGTCCATGCAGTTGACCTGTTCTACAGCATCAGTACAAATGGCAGTGATCCCTGACTGTAGCAGCTTTTACAAGCACACAATACTTGACTCCTAGAGAAAGATGAATGCAGAGAGGGATTATGGCTGGTTGGAGAAAGGCACCAGAGGTGAAAGCCAAAGGAATATCAGACCCTTAGATTGAGGGTATATCTGGCATTGTTATTTTCATTTATTTGTATTTTTGTAGCCCCAGGAGCCTCAGTCAGAGACCAGGACACCATTGTGGTAGGCATTGCACAGACATAATAAAGATGGACCCTCTGTCCCACAGAGCAACATCTGTCCGAGTTTTGCAATCATTGTTAGCATACCAGTTGATTTTCCATGGCCCTATTAAAAACAGTGACCAGGATGCGTTCCTCCCCCCATCTGTGCCTAGCCCAGAAGCTGAAACTAGAGCTGTTTGAAAATTTTCAGATGAAATGTTTTCCCTGGTGGAAAGGGAGGTTTTTGTCCAAAAAAAAAAATCAAACTTTTCTGCAGGAAAGGATCAATTGCAGTGGAATTGTCCATCTGGAAAACAGAAACAAATAATTTGCTTTGGATGAACATTAATCTCTGCACCATGAGTCACTGTGGATCCTCATGGGAGTTGTAATTTTGGGGCCATCATGATTTTCCAAAGGGCCTAAGGGAGTTAGGCACCAAATTTTAATCTGCTTGCAGTGGGAGACGGGCATTTAATTTCCTTAAGTGGGTTAAAGCCAGACATGAACTTTATGTTGCAAACAACTAACTCTCAGAGTGGACTTTACTTAGCTTATCTCCCATGTAAAGATTTACCAAATTTTGATCTGGAACCCACAGCTTCTGGATATCTAAAACGTAGTTCTCCAAAACATGTATGCACTTCGAGTGCTAAATTCGGACCGTGGGCTGGGAAGTGGAAAAAAAAAAAAAAGAAATGACTTTAATCTGTGTAATGCAGAACCAAAGATTAGCTCCAGCAGAACAAGTCCCCATCTGGAAAATGTACTCGGGAAGTTTACTTTCATGTGCAGCATCGATAGCGCTTTGGAAAGCTGACAACACAAATGTATTGCAGCTCAGTGTGACTAATTTTAACAAGCTGCTCACACAGTTACAAAAGGCAGATCTGTTGGCATTTCTACTCTCAACCACCTGGTCTGGACAAACATTTTCTACAAACAGCACATATGTCATAGGAGTGGACCCAGGAGGTGGAGCAGGAAGGGAGGAATCTAAACCTCAACAACTTAATGGTGCTTTCAGGCCAAGATCGTAGACATGGGGGCTCAAAGTGTTCAGAACCATTTAAGATAATCCACAGCACAATGCCGTAAGACCTCATACAGAATCCTCTATGCTTCAGCGTACCTACTTGCAGCTATTCACTTTTCTTACCTGCAGACAATGAACACGAGAGATTCTAACCTTTAAAAGAAGGTTTGTCAAGCTGTTTATATACTTGCTGCTTAAACAGCTCATATGAATATTAAAAATACTAGATACCGACACACTCCTGAATTCAAAGTTACTCTTGCATCTATTTCAACTCTAAAGGAGAAAGGCATAACAAGAACCACTGGCTGGAAGCTGAAGCCAGACAAAAATCAAAAAGGAATTGGACCAATCCATGTGTTGGTGGATGGGGGTTTTAAGAGACTGTAGACAAGCCAGTCTTTGATTAGCTAGGAGGTAAATTTGAGGGGAGAGGAAAACAGGGACCCATGGGGGGAAGAAGGAGAAGGGAAGTGTAGAGGGGTTATTGAGCTGTTCCTCAGAATGTGTGCAGTCAGGACGGGAGCTTAATAAACATAAGAACTTCCTGGACAATGGGTTCTCTAGCTGCTGCTTAAATCTTCGTTCTTTGTGTCTGTCCTCACACCACATGGTGTCAGAAGTGAGTGACGCCATCTCTCTAAAGGAGTGAAGGAAAGACAAGAGACCCCCAGCAGGCTGCCAGAGTGGTGAGTGAGTGGGAAGAGTGGAAAAAAAAAATCAGGCAAGAGACCTGTGAAAGCTGCAGCTGGAAGGAGACAGAGCCCTATCTCGGTAGCAGTGCAAAAACCTCTGTTAGAGAAGTTTCATATGATTAACTCAGGCATGGGGCTGGAGATTTGAGTGATTGTGGATGGCTTCTGGTTTAACAGGGAAAGCAGAAGAATACAGGTAAATGCTTTAATATTTGCCCTGGGTGATGCTGCTGATTATATCCTGTGTGTCCTAACTGATGAGGAAAAGAAATGTTACACCACCAGTGAAAGAGGCTTTTGATGCCCGTTTCATAGACAGACAGAATATTCTGTGTGAAAGGGACAAATTTAATAGGAGGTGCCAGGAACAAGGGGAAATCATTGAGACTTTTACTGCTGCGATTCATACTCTTGCTGAACTTAGTTCCTTTAATGTTTCATATTTGCAAATAAGAGACAGGATAGTTGTTGGCACAAGAACACCAATTTATCAGCACAGCTTCAGTTAGACCCAGATCTCACACTAAGAAAAGTTATAGCAAAAGTGAGGATGCAAGAAATCATAAAGAAACATCAATGTGACTTATATGTTAGTAGTGTAAGAAACTGTGTCAGACAATTTTGACACAGTAAAGGGGAGAGACACAAACGTGAAAGAAACAAACAGTCAGACCAAACTGACAAAAGAAGAACAGTGCACAACTAGAGAGTGGAAGACCAAAGCATCTTAATAGAAGGGAAACTTGGAAAAGTTGAGGAAGATGTGGAGAAGACAGTCCAGCAAAAGAGGCAGCATGTAGGAGATGCCAAAAAAAAAATGGGACATTTTGCAATAATATGCAGGTCACCAACAGTAATGGAAACCATCCAAGAGGAAGTGTTAGTATCAGATGATGAGTCCATAGTTCTAGGGACTATATCCTCAACAGAACAGACAACACCTTGGTACACAAGCATGAATCTAAACAAGGACTAATAATTCTACTAGGGTTGCCAGGCAATACAAGGACTACAGCTAGTAGAGAAATGAATGATTTAATGACAAAAAACAAACTATATAGGAGATGTAGCCATAAGTCTTCGAGGGCTACAAAAGTTTTCTGGGCTACACAAAATAAGACTCTTTTTGCTCTCACAGCCCCACACTACAACCCTATAACCTTGCTGAGGAAAGTCAAAGAAGAATGAATATATTGGGTGGCGGGTATTTCCCACATAGAAGAACCCTCTGACTGGTGTGAAGAGGTGTCTGTAATACAGAAACCCAATGGCAAAATCTGGATGTTTGTGGACCCTACACAATTTAATAAAAGCATGTGCAGAGAAAAAGACATGGTTCCCACAGCTGACCAGACATTAGGTAAACTATCAGAAGCCAAAATCTTTGCAAAGTTAGATGCTAAAGCAAACTTCTGGCAAATGCCCCTTCTAAAGAATCTATGCCATTAACTACATTCCTCATACCATTTGGAAGTTATTGTTTTAATCTTCTTCCATTTGGCATCTCTTCGGCTCCAGAACATTTCCAAAAGAGAAGCTCTCAGAGTGCGTCAGCTATGTCTCATGTCCTTTGCTGTGCAGATGATTGGCGTATGGCAGAGATAAAAATTAACATAAGAGATTACATGAAGTTTTGAGAGTCTTCCAACAAGCTGGCCTTACTCAGAATGAGAAATGTGAATTTGGAAAGGAACAGATAAAATTTGTAAATACATAATTAGCAAACAGGGAATTTAGCCAGATTCAGATAAACTGAAGGCATTACTCACCTTACCTGGACACCCATGACATTTCTGCTGTAAGAAGTTTCCTGGACATGACAAATCACTTGGGGAAATTCTTACCAAACATAGTTCATGTAACAAAACCATTAAGAGATCTCCTTATCTGCCACAGTATGTGGATCTGGGAGGGGGAGTTTCACACAACACAATGTATTTAATAAAATACAAGAACTACTGACATCTATACCGGTTTGAGGATGATACTAGGTAAACCATCCAACAACGGTAGCAACTTATGCCTCTTCTTATGGTTTAAGAGCAGTGCTCACATAAAAGCAGCCATAAGGAGACTACAGACCTATTGCATTCATATCAAGAAGCCTCAAAGAAGCCAAGCTGGGGTCTGCTCAAATGGAAAAAGGAAAATGTAGCATTCACTTGGACCTGTGAATGGCTCAGTGCATATCTGCTCAGCTAGATTTTAACACTGAAACAGACCACAAAACCTCAGTGGCATTATTGGGTTCAAAACCACTGGAAGGCCTTCCATGTAGGATTCAAAGATTTTGACTATAGTTGATGTGATTTTCTTTCAACACTCAGTACATACCAGGGAAAGCTCTGATAGCAGCAGACACTATCTAGAGTCCCAATGAAGCAGCCACTAACAGAAGAAAAGATTTTAAAAAGATGTCAAAGTCGACATTGACCTTGTTCTGGCAGCAATTTCATCCTCTGCCAGTCATCTTCAGGAAATTAGAGATGAACAGCTAAAGGATGAGACTTACCTGAAATGTACTCAGTTATGCTAGAGTAGGCGGGGTCAAAGGAATCATCTTCCAATAGACCTAATACTGTATTAGCAGGACCAAGATGACCGTCATGTGGCTGATGGCCTGCTTCTGAAAGGACAGTGCATTCTTATCCCCACAGTACTTCAGAATGAGATGCTCTCCAAAATCCATAAGGGACAAGTATAAAAAAAGTTCAAGGCATAAGCACAACAATCCAGGTGGTGGCCTGGGCTGAGTAGACAAATTCAGCCCTTAGTAGAGGGCTGCCAGGTATGCAACAAGGAAAATAAATCTCCAGGACCATTGCTGTCTACAAAATTACTAGAAAGACCTGGACAGCAGATAGCAACAGATTTGTTTTTCTGGAAAGGTCACACACATGATATTGTAGTCGATTACTTCTCCAGATGTATTGACTGGGCTATATTTACACAGACTTCATCGGCACAGGTCATCCAGGAACCAAAGTCAGTATTTGCAATACATGGAGTTCCTGAAGTTCTCATATCTGATAATGGGCCCAACTTACTTCTGAAACATTCCTAACATTTGTACAGAACTTTGATTTTGAACAAAGTCCACATTATCTCCAAATTAATGGGGAGGAAAGGCAGACTTTTTAGACTTCTACAAAAATCTGTGGACCCACATAAAGAACTCCTGGCAAATTGGTCAACACCACTTACGTCTGGACTATTTCCAGCAGAACATCTGATGAGAAGATGACTAAGGACAACTTCATCTGTGGCACTGACACAGCTTAAACTGAAGTGTCCCAACCTGAAGTTCTTCTAAAACGGGAGGCTGAAATAAAAATTTGGCAGCAACTAAACTTCCATGTTCGGCACAGAACAAAAGCACTATCTGAACTGAGACCAGGGAACTAAGTGTGGATCAAAAGCTCCCTGACTTTCTGAACTGTTCAGAACTTGACAGAAGCACCCAGATCTTAGCTAGCAGAGACTCCCAAAGGACATCTCCAGAGGAATCAGGTTCATCTTCAATATTTCCGAACGTAACAGAGAGAGGATCTGGGACTGGCAGGTACTGTGTCAGGAAGTGAGCCCCTTCCACTGGGAACTCCACATGGAAACTCAACCGACATGAGAACATGGTCTGGAAGATTGATCAGACCCCCTCCTCCCCTCAAGGACAGTGTTTAGAATGCAGACTATTTAAATGAAATTAATAAGGGGACATAGTAGTGTAAATAGTTTTAAGGAATTTTAATTTTATTTTGAATTGCTGTGTGTGTATATACATTGGTTGATCATTTAAGTTTTAAGCTTTTGTTATAAAGAAAGGGAGATGTGGAGCAGTTAAACAGTTCCTGGTTCTCCACAGTTACCAGACAGGACCAGGATGTGTTGTAACAGGGTTCTTAATAAACAGGGGAACTTCCTGGTCAGGGAGTTCTCCAGTTGCTGCTTAAAGCATGGTACTTTGTGCTTATGTCCTCATGCTACAGGAAGTCCTTAGCCAAATCTGGTTTGGTTCTTTCCAGAGAAAGGGGGCTGGTTCTTCCATCTCTATTGAGAACTAATATTTGGAGGCAGGCTTGGAAAAGGGCAAGGATAGCTGAATGGAAATATTTAAGCTCCTACAGTTAATCACGGTTTGGTCTTAGAGTAGGGACAAAACTAAAATGTATTTCGATCATATTTCAAACCATGCTGCAGCCTGGAAAAGTCCAAGGGCCTAGATTCTACTCTTTTCCCCAACAGCTCCCATCACTTCCATGTTACTATCTATTTACAGGGTGAGACCAGTTCATTCAGTATCTGTGGTGAATGGACCATTTGTTTCATTGGTGGACCATCATTCTCCACCCTGGATGGTGAGGAGAGGGGACATTAAGCAGTGCTCTGTGCAGCAGGGAGCAGCAAAGAGACATGCCTCAAAGGCTACTGCTGACTGGCTCAGAGAGAGGAAAAGACACAGGCATTCCCTCTAAGAAAATGATACATAAAGGCTTCTGCTAACCCTCCTGACTACATGGACTAACCTCAGCCAATCAGGGGGCCAGGCTCAACCCCATGTGACCATTCAAAAACCAGCCAAAGGTCTTTTAATTTCGAAATTTAAAAAAAGCTGGAAACATTTAGATGAAATGGCTATTAAATATGTTCCTAGTTTTCTAGTAAGTTCCCCCCCATCAATTCCCCTCCTCCACTCCCAATACTGAATTTTAAAACATTTACAAGAAAAAAAAATCTCCCCCCAACCATCTCTACATCCAAACTCATAGTTAAAAAATATAATTTGAAAATTTCTCACATATCCACTTTGTAGAAAAAAGTTCAAGTCAAAAGTTATTTCACAAAATGAAACTGAAAAACAGGCAATTTCTTCACACATACACACCATTCATTTGCTATAAATATTTTGCACAACTCTAATTTTGAACCATTCCTAGAATCTAATGGGTTGGGGCAGGGCTTGAACTACTCACTGTGGTATGTAACCCATCATTTAAACCACACTCTGTACCAGATGACTGGAGGATAGCTAATGTAATGTCCATTTTTAAAAATGGCTCCAGGAGTGATTCTGACAATTACAGGCCAGTAAGCCTAACTTCAGTACCAGGTAAATTGGTTGAAATTATAGTAAAGACCCAAATTATCAGACACATAGATGAACATGATATGTTGGGGAAGAGTCAGCACAGCTTTAGTAAAGAAAAAATCAGGCCTCACCAATCTATTAGAATTCTTTAAGGTTGTCAGCAAGCATATGGACAAGGGGGATCCAGTCGATATAGTGTACATGGACTTTTAGAAAGCCTTTGACAAAGTCCCACACCAAAGGCTTTTGAAGCAAAGTAACTAGTCATGGAATAAAAGGGAAGGTCCTCTCATGGATCAGTAACTGGTTAAAAGATAGGAAACAGAAGGTAGGAATAAATTTGGAAAAGAAGGTAAACAGTGAGGTCAGGGTGGCAACGTTTGCAGATTATTCTAAATTGCTAAAGATAGTTAAGTCCAAAGGAGATTGGAAAAAGTTACAAAGGGATCTCAGTAAACTGGATGACTGGGCAACAAAATGGCAGATGAAATTCTATGTTGATAAATGCAAAGTAATGCGCATTGGGGAAAAATAATCCCAACTATACATACAAAATGAGGGGGTGGAAATTCACTGTCAAGAAAAAGATTTTGGAATCATCATAGACAGTTATCTGAAAACATCTGCTCAATGTGCAGTGGCAGTCAAAAAAGCTAACAGATTGTTAGGAACCATTAGGAAAGGGATAGATAAGACGACAGAAAATATCATAATGCCACTATATAAATCCATGGTATGTCTAAACCGTGAATACTGTTTGCAGTTCTGGTCAGTCCATCTCAAAAAAGATATAGTAGAATTGGAAAAAGGACAGAGAAGGGCAATAAACATGATTAGGGGTATGGAACAGCTATACAACGAGAGATTAAAAAGACTTGGACTGTTCAATTTAGAAAAGAGACAATTCAGCGGGGATATGACAGGTCTATAAAATCATGAACGGTTTGGAGAAAGTGAACAGGGAAGTGTTATTTACCACTTCACATAACACAAGAACCAGGGGTCACCGAATGAAATTAATAGGCAGCAGGTTTAACACAAATAAAAGGAACCGATTCTTTGCTCAATAGTCAACCAGTGGAACTCATTGCCAGTGGATGATGTGAAAGCCAAAAGTATAATGGGTTCAAAAGGGAATTAGATAAGCTTATGGAGGATAAGTCCATCAATGGCAATTAGCCAAGCTGCTCAGGGGTGCAACCCCATGCTCTGGATGTCCCTAAACCTCTGACAGCCAGAAACTGGGACTGGACGACAGGGGATGGATCACTCGCTAATTCGGTTTTCTGTTCATTTTCTCTGAAGTGTCAGGCACTGGCTACTATCAGAAGACAAGATACAGGGGTAGATGGACCATTGGTCTGATCCATTATGGCCCTTCTTGTGTTCTTGTCTGGGGCACTTAGAAGTGAAAAGAAGATTTATCGATTGTAATTCACATCCTCCTCAAAACATTAACTGTTGGGCTAAATCCAGCCTGGTTTAGCCACACAGCACTCCTGATAAGAGTTGGGATATGGGGAGCAGGATTTGGCATCTTGCGTTTAGAATATCATCCTGGTATTCTTTTTATCTAAAGAAGTCTAGGTCCCTACCACAAAAATAGCTTTAACAACTCACCCACTTTCTATCCAAGCAAGCACTGTGATTATTCTTCTGCTCAGATCATCTGGCTTCAGTGTGAGCTACATTCATCTTTCTAGCACGGAAAGTGTTTCCAATCGCTGGCAGATGTCTTTCCTTTCTTTGCGCCACCTCTAGCCCTTTCTAAGTAAGTTCTGCAGGAAATACCTTACTAATTGGAAAGATTAAGGAAGTCTCCAACTGAAGTTTGAAGAGAAAGTGGAGTCAGATAGAAAAGAAAGAAAAGTTTTCCCTTTTTAAAGGAAATTAATACGATATATTTTATTTTTTAATACTAAAATAAAACTTTTATAGCTAGAGCACCAAAAACTATGTAACAGTGATAGAAGTGCTGTAACAGTTGGCACAGGGAACTTTTCTCTCCCATGGAAGAAGTTCAGTCATGCAACAGACTATAAAAAAAAGTCCAATTTTATACCTTTTACACAGACAAGACTGCCCTTTGATTTCAATGAAACCTTTCCCTGAGTGTATAAAAGTGCATAATTTTTCTGAAGCAGACGGCTTATGTGTGCGCACCTAAATACCACACTTCCATAATAGATGTCTAACCTGGAAGCATGAGTTGCTCATGCAATGGCATGTGCAAATTTACGTATGCAATTATGCTCATCACCTTTTGCACACAGACCTCAGATTTGGCCATTACTGCCTCTTCAACAAGAGCTGAAGAGAGATTCCCTCATGCTGCCAGCATCCCACCAATTTTTAGAATTTGAAAGAACTCTCACTATTCAAAGGAATGTACAGGGCTTGTGGGTAATGCAAATCTCTAGAGATGTCTCTATGGAGATGGAGTTTGGTACATGCTCTCCTTCAAATGGTGCTGAAGACAGTAAAGATAGAAACGAGCCACAGAGTTCTCTAAAAATGGGGAGCTGAGATTTAAGCTTTTGTCCTCAGCCCTTTGTGGAGACAAGATAATCAAAGAGTTTGGATCCAAACTTTTTTTGAGGGTGTTTCGATCCAGACTCCAGGTTTAGGCTATTCTCCAATTTAAAGGTAATATTGAGGCACGTTCTTTTCAATCAATTCCAGAGAATTGTCTTCCCCAAAGGAAAGAAGAAACCAGTGTTTCCTGATATTTGCTTTCATCCCTGCCGGCTTCCAACTTGTGGCTAGCCATTAAATTATAACAGAAACAGTCTTCTAACATGTTTGTGCTGCACCCAGCATGATGGACCCCCAATCCTGATATGGGCCTCTAGGCACTACAAAAATAAAAGTACCCCTATTTGGGTTTCTCATGGGCATGTAATTAAATTTAATTTAGCATCTACTTGTTGCGTCAGATAATCAGAACACAACAATGAAGGCCTTATTCTGAGTTTTGTGCCTTCTTCTAATGGTTTCTCTACTTGAGCGAAGAGCAGTCATCATCTTCTTCAAATAGATTTTAGCGTCCATAAAAATCAAAGGGGCCAGCCCTACACCCATTCATGTTAACTGGAAAACTCCTAGACTAGCAAAAGTGCAAGGATCATGCAAAGCATGCAAGGATCAGTTATTTGGTATTTAGTACAAAGAACATGAATGGATGTAGGACACTCAGGCATTTCCCATGCACTTTTCCTTGCACGGGTAATAATTTTAAGACAAAGGTTTCTACTCAAGACTGGACTTAGGGCATAGTAAATATACTTATTCAAGATGTTAAGTCACTGACAGTAATAGTTGTGCTCTCCAACATCTAGCCAGGAAACTCCATAATTAAGGCTACCTCCACCACAGCGGCTGGGATAATTTAGGCTAATTTTCAGGCTTGGTATTATTTATGTCACACCAGTCAGCATTTATCCTGAGGGTCAAAACTCTGCACTCATTTAAAATGAATTTCAAAGCCATTACCTGCTAGAGCATCTGGAAACGCTTAGACATACGAATCTGGTTGCTATTTGTGCCCCTAAACTGCTACCACATTAGACTGTGGTGGAAAGTTACTTCACTGTTTTTATTGCAATTGTTATCACACAAAAGGTGCTACACCTGTCCACAAAGGAAAGGCTGCAAGATATGGAATAATCCACTGGCAGGAACATTTGCAGTTTGGTTTCTGCATAACTGATCACTAGCTATTTAGACCCTGTGCCAGGGCGCTTCATAGGTGCAAGCGTGTCCCAGGGCATCTAGTCTAAAACTGGCGCTTCAAGGAAGCTGCTTTGCCGGTGATGGGAACGAGAGCCCGGGGGTCAGCTGACAGGCCTGTAAAAGTAAGAGGAGAAGCCAGTAGCTCAGTTCAGCAGACTCTTCAAGGAGATCAGGGAGGAGACCAGTGGCGAGCTGGAACCGGTTCCCACTGGTTTGCAAGAACCGGTTGTTAAATTTAGAAGCCGGTGTAGAACCGGCTGTTAAAGGGCGGGCGGACGGGCAAACAACTCTGGTCCGCAGGCCACATTCGGCCCGTGGGACTGTCCTGTCTCCGGCCCGCCTGAGCTCCCAGCTGGGGAGGCTCCCCCGGCCCCTCCCTCGCTCGCCCCCCCACCCCACATTGCCGCAGCGTGCCACATCGCCAGCGCTCTGGGCAGCTCGGCAGCGCCTGCCGCTTTGAGTGGCAAGGTAAGGGAGTGGGGCTGTGAGCTCCAGCGGGCCGCGCGGCATCCTTACACGCTGCCCTGAGCACTATGGTAAGAGGGCTGGTAGGATAGGTTGGATAAGGGACAGGGAGCAGTTGGAGGGGGTGGAGGTTCTGGGGGGGGCGGTCAGGGAACGGGGAAGAGGGTTGGGTAGGCGTAGGAGTTCTGGGGGTCTGTCAGGGTGGTGGTGGATGAGGTCAGGACAGTCAGGGGACAGGGAGAGGGGTGAGTTGGGTAGGGGGTGGAGTCCTGGGGAGCAATTAGGTGGGGGGTCTTAGGAGGGAGTGGTCAGGGGACAAGGAGCAGCGGGGGTTGATGGGTTGTGGGTTCTGAGGGGGGCAGTCGGGGGCAGGACGTAGGTGGGGGTTGGATGGGGGGGGACAGGCTGTTTTGGGAGGCACAGCCTTCCCTACCCGGCCCCCGATACAATTTTGCAACCCCGATGTGCAGGGCCAGCTTTAGGAAGTGTGGGGCCTGATTTTGAGAGGGCCCCAGCAGGGATGACTAAAAAAATAACACATAAAAAAACACGTGGGGCTTGTACTCACCGGGTGGCGCTCCAAGTCTTCTGCGGCACTTCGGCGGCGGGTCCTTCACTCGCTCTGGGTCTTCGGCGGCACTGAAGGACTCACCGCTGAAGTGCCACCGAAGACCTGGAGCGAGTGAAGGACCCGCCGCTGAAGTGCCACCAAAGACCCGGTAGGGAACCGGTTGTTAAGATTTTGCCTGCTCATCACTGGAGGAGACTGTTCTCCATAGTTCACAGGCACAGACCTAGGGAAAGAAATCTCCTGGAGCCTGCTCTGGAAGCCTCATCTGAGACCCAGGGGAAGAAACCTCAGCTGGAAGTACTATTAAAAAGGCCTGGGAAGCCCTGGAAGGAAGATGAAACCCTGACAATGGGGAGAGAATTGTTGAGGAGGACTGTAAGGATGGGTAAGCCTTGGTAAGGACTACTGAGATCAGAGCAGGAGATTGGAAAATTTTGGTTTTAAGCTAAACTGTTATTTTATGCTAATAAACTCAGGTAAGCATTGCCCTGCCATTGCAGAGGCCTCGAGCACTAGTGCACCTCAGCCCCTCCTAGTCTCTGCCTGTGACACACAATCGTTTAGTCTCCTGTGGGCCGTCATACTTTAAATCCCAACAACCAAATCAGATCAGAGTGTGGGCGGTGTTGGTGGCCGGTGATACACAGGACATCAGACTAGATGACTTGATGGCCCCTTCTGGCTTTTTCCTCTTCTGGAGTCAGATTTTAATCATTCAAAAGCACCAGTGGTGATGGTTTGATTGACTGGGCAGCAGACAAAAGCCACTGCTATAGACCCCTATTCAGCGAACCGCCAAGCCCAGGACTATGGTCCTACACTAATGGTGGCAGATGAAGATCAGCGTCAATAAATGCAAAATGACCCGCATTGGAGGGAGTAATTAAAACTACTCAGACCCAACCCACAGATCAACATTTCCTATCTCCTAGAACTGGAAGGGACCTTGAAAGGTCATCGAGTCCAGCCCCCTGCCTTCACTAGCAGGACCAAGTGGTGATTTTGCCCCAGATCCCTAAGTGGCCCCCTCAAGGATTGAACTGACAACCCTGGGTTTAGCAGGCCAATGCTCAAACCTCAGGTATCCATTTACTGCGGACAGCTCCATGGAAAGCACTGCTCGATATGAGACTGTGGTCAAAAAGGCAAGTAAGCAGTTAGGATGTATAAGGATTGGGATGGAGAAGGACATGAAATTATAATAAATGAAAATTGTTGGTTAATTTAACACTGTGCAGGACTGATCACCCCATCCCATAAAGAACATTGCAGCGTTAGTGGAAGTTCAGAGAAGGGTGATTACATTCATTAGAGGCAGGGCAAAACTCTGATACGAAGTGACAGAAATGACTGGGATTGTCACCTTGGAAAGGAGGTGAATCAGAGGAGTAAATGAGAAACAAGCAGTATCATACGCAGAAAGGTTTAGTGAAATGCCACACTACAAGTTGCAGCATCCATTTGGAGTCTGGCTCAAGATCAAGGCTCTTCTTTTAGATCAGGATTTATCAGACAATGATGCCAATACAGTATGTAACGGTTGTGGCTGGGTACACCTACCATTGTTTTAACATTGCTTTCATTTGGCCTTAAATGACAAGACTTCCTGTTTGATAACCAAGTTATCTGTTAGGAGTGGCACATTATCTATAGATTTTATTATTATTGTTTTTTTTAAACTTTGCTGACTGTGGAAGCCAAAATATTCCTGACCCGGCCGCAGGAAAGAAAAGTGACAACTCGCCCAGTCATTAGCTTGAAGTAGAGGTTCCAGCTTGTAGAACTCTTAAAATTACATTCTTCAGAGGACGGTCCCCATCTCAAAAACCCTACCAATTGTTTATATTAATTGCAATTTGTGCAAAGGTTAGTCACCCAAAACTGAAATGTGTTTTCCACCAAGAAATATACCACCCTACCTGAAATCCAGCCCATCTAAACCCTCAGCCATTCCCAAAAGCCCTTGCAAAAAAGGTGGTCTTTGTAGCATGTGATAACACTCAGCAGATTTGGGATATTCCAGGCCAAAGGGCAAGTTTCAGAGTCAAGGGCACCTCAGAAAAGACACCCTGCCTTTCTTTTTTTTTTTAATACTGAGAGGCTCCATTTTGAACACCTCTGCTGACCACAATATGACAGACAGACAGACAGACAAAGTAGCAGGCATCCAACTCCATTTAAATCTTTATAGGTCAAAGCCAAACATCTTAAATTCCACCTGGATCTAACAGGTGGCCAGAGCAGATTACAGAGCACTGGTGTCCCATGCTCATCCAATAATAATTATTATTATTAATAAATAAATACCCAGCTCTTATATTGTCACCTTTGAAAAGCACTATAACTACCGCATCCTGCGCCCGTTTCAGCTTGTGAATGGATTTAAGGTGCAGCCAGTTCTACAGAGCATTGCCATAGTCTGTTCTAAAGGTGACAAAGGCAAAAGATAAAGCATCAAGATGCACATCCAATAGGCCACAACCTCATGACCAGGCCATTCTGGTCACTGCTGTAGCACAGATGTCCAAAAGCAACTGGGGACTCAATGCCACCCCTAAACTGAGAATCTAAGTAACCAAATGGAGTGCAAACACCCTCAGAGGAGCGGATATCTCTGCTGCCATCTCTGGTTGCTTCGCCTAACCCATGCTCCCCTCAGTCTTGCGTGGATTGAGTTTTAGCCCATTTGTCCTCATCCAAGCCACAGCCTCTACTAGACCTTGCTTACAGAGTTCAACCACATTGGCTCATCCAACTCTGACAGAGACAAACCATGATGAACCTATTTCTACACGCATTCGTTGGAATCCTACTGACATAGTTAGACAATTTCCTTTGGCCCTTTGATATGTTCGTCATGAACTCAGTGGAGATGGCATCACGCGGCTTTAACTATTTGCTGTAGCTGGTATATGCTCTGACTTCTTAGGTGAAAAATGCAAAGTGAATTTGGAAGTGTAGTTAACATGGTTTCAGTAAAGCTAGCAAGGTTTCCTCAGATTTCAAAACCAAGATATGTTCTACCACTTATTGTTGTAGATGTCTCTACACTTCTTCGAGACCTTGTATTGCTCTGCTATATGAAAACACCTTGCAGTCATTAGTAATATTACCTATTATTTTCATCTTTCAGAAGAGAGAAACACCTCCTAATCTTAATCAGTTCAAATAGGTGACCTGACCTTAATTAAATTCAATTGTAAACCTTTGGCAATTATACAATTGCAGAAGCTGTAAAATGGTTTCAAATACTCAGGTGTGGTCTGTTTTAAGACTGTGGACCTCTTCCAGTTTATTGAAACAAGAATAACTTACATTGAAATTAAAAGTATTTAAACCATTTTGATTCAAACCAGTTTTTCCAGGGTACAGATTTCTGTCCGAGATATTTTATAACATCCACGATTTGGTAACACGAACACACACAATGTTGCCTTCCTACTGTGATTTAGTAAAGGCACAATCTGGCTCCAACTGTAATCAATGGAAAGATTCCTATTGACTTCCGTGAGAGTTGGATCAAGCCCCAAATGTTTTGCACCGATGTTTTCTACTCTGTAGTTTGTCCAGATGAAAAGAACAAAACTCAAAGAATAACCCAATGGTAACTGTGACAAGAGCTCTATTCTTTGAGCAAGACAAGAGCCCGGTAAGGGTCAGCCACTGTGTGAAGGGGAGAGAGAGAAAAGTGCTACATGGCACAGAGGAATGTGAAAGAAAATCTTTTATTTTCCATTCCGAGAGCTCCCCCACCCTCTTCCAGTTTCCCACCATCTATCATTTTTGAATTTCATTCATGGAGAATACCCCTTCCACACCACTGCTCTTTCATCCCTATTGAGTGGCCAGCATTCAGGCTCTCTTTTCCTAAACACTCATGCAGAAGCTCTAAGCTTTTGGACCTGCTCTGTTTAGAAAAAAGTATGCATGCTTGATGTGCAGATGCAAAACTCCAGTTTCTTTTGCTTTCTGTGCTGTTGCAATGTCGTCTTCTTGTTTTGATCCAGTCCTTTCTGACCACTTTGATTGAATTAAGCAGTCAACCATGTTATCCTTAACACCAGCAGGGAAGATGCCACAGTTTGCATAGCACATGGGAGTGCTTATCATGTCAATTACAATTTCTGAATAACCCAGCTTCTAACTGTCAGCTTTTATCATCACATGGGGTTGTCTTTTCTTCTGTTCAGAATGCTGGTCCTTTCCTTCTTCATTAAAAAGGCAACTTGCCTTTGCTAGCAATTAAATTATCCAATCATACCAAAGCCATTTAAAATTGATCAAAATAAAGAGTGGATCTGATTTGAATATAGTTGATCTGATTCTGCAGTTCTGATCAAATTAATTGGAGAACGACATTAATCACCAGCTGAATTAAATCACCAGCGGAATTAAATAGAAAGCACTGGGTATTGACTTATCTAGTGTGCTGTTCCTACAGAGTCACAGAAATCAGAATATGCCCAGAGGATGAGCATTCCCAACAAGATTTTACAAGGGCAGAAGACCCACCCAAAGACTGAACGGATGCCACCTGTAGCACAAAGTAGGGCAACGCCTGGGAGATGGGTTTGAGAAAACCTGACGTGGGTTTCGGAGGGCTCAGCGGACTAATGCTGGGGTAATGAAATGGGTTTGCATTACTAGTCTGGGAGTCCCTTTTGAGACGACAGAAGCAGAGATAGCACACGCTACTGTGTATTCTAAAAAACACAAAATAAAAGTGATTGACTAAATAACATTGGGCAGCAATGGTGAAGCCTGTCAGATGAGCAGCTAAAGCATGGCATTGCTTATAAGCAGAGCTGGTTCGAAAATAGGGGATAAGGCCAAAAAAATTGCAAAATAAATCCACCAGTAACAACCTTGCATTTAAAATATTTTCTGAACAGTATTTCTTAAGGGTGATATGCACCACTGGGCCAGAGGCCAGCATAAAGACCTATGCACTACTTAAGTCAAATGGATACCTACACCAATGATTACAAAAAGAGCAATTTTATGGTATTCTAAATAGTTATGTTTCAAGAGAGACACCATAGGTATAAAAACCTCATCATTCCTAAACCACAAAACCCATCTGATCCAAAAGGTCCAACCGGCTATTGAGAATGACAGGAAATTGTGCACCGTCCTTATATTTCTGAAAGAGAAATCTGCTGCCATATTGATATTAAGTGTCCTCTCCCTGCTTCTCATTTACAATGAATTTATATGTCCTAAAATGGTTCTGCTGAAACTTGTATCTAACGATCAAAACCCGGCTACTGTTGCATGCAACATTTCATTTCAGCAAAGTCTGATGGAACAAGTCACATACCGTAGGCGTCTGTATATTCTATTCCCCCCAAAACACACATCTTTAGGATGCATATACATCTTGTATAAAAATACCTTCATTTGAAGAAGTAATTCATGCTGAATACTAGCGGAAAGAGTTACCTAGCCCCAATAGGCTTAACTTTTGTACTTTTCTTTTTAATTTTAAAATGTATTCCTGAAAGGAAGGCAAATTGCTAGTAACTGTTTGCATACAAGAGAGAGGATTTGGTATCGGCATTTCAGCACTGTGCCTCATCTCATTCCAAAACAAAAAATGAGCAGGCAGGTTTTATTTTTCCATGTTAGCAATACATCCTTGTAAAACACAATTAACCTTGTCATTAAATAATATCTCCTGAAGTGAAAACCTTGCTCTATTTAAAGAAGTGGGCCTGTTTTATGTTAACTGTATGTTTCAAACCTTAAACAAAATATTTGTGCTTACATAAATACTTGGAAAAGGTAAAACTGTCATAACAGCCAGTTTGGTTATTAAATTTTGAGCTTGCCTTCTGCTTACAACAAAATTTAAAACAAAGATTGTATTATGCATGCTTGGTTTATTCAAAATTTCACTGTTTAAAAGTCCCAAGACAATTCCAAGATATAAACAGATTGCAGAATAGGCTACTGTCAGAACTAAGCTCCAATTTAGCATACAGTCTTGCTTTAGTACAGGCAGTATTGCTCAGTGTGAGATTATGCACAGTCAAAAATACCAAGGGGTAGCCGTATCCACAAAAACAACAAGGAGTCCGGTAGCACCTTAAAGACTAACAGATTTATTTGGGCATAAGCTTTCGTGGGTAAAAAAACCACTTCTTCAGATGCATGGAGTGAAATACTGTGAGACTACAGCCTTGCTGAATTGAGGGCTACCCACCAAGCCCTCTAGGTAAAGTCTGAAGCATCTATGACATGTTCTAACAGAAGGGATATAATATTAGTGCATTTTTAAGCAGGCCAGCCTGACTGTGGCTAACTAAGATGTTCCCTAGTATAGGCTACTAAGCAGGGCCGGCTCCAGGCACCAGCCCACCAAGCATGTGCTTGGGGCGGCACCTGGAGGGGGGCGGCATGGCGCTCTGGCCCGAGAGCGGGGCCGCGACTGGGCTCGCCGCCCTCCCCCCGGCACTCAGGCCACCGGGGAGAGCGGCGCCCCGGTTGGGCTCTCCGCCCTTCCCCCAGTGCTCCGGACGGTCGGGGAGAGCGGGCCTGCGGCTGGGCTCGGCGCCCTCCCCTGCCGCACTCCCCGCCGGGGCCGGGGGGCGGCGGGAGGCTTTTTTGCCTGGGGCGGCAAAAAAGCCAGAGCCGGCCCTGCTACTAAGGATGGCCTCAAATCAAAGCTGTGAATCCAATCACCCCTAACCACTAGCTGCAGTTCAGCAGGAAGCAGAGTTTCTAGATCTGAATCGTACGGCTGGCCTCTATCAATCCATCCAAGGTTCTGAATAGAACTGAACAACCCCCCGGGCTTCAAAATCCAGACAGAAATCCTAACGCTGCTTCGAAGGACAGAGTAGCTTTCCAAATTCTGCTGCTCTCAGAATGAAATGAGCAAGGACTGTACAACCAATGGAATTCGTTGCCAACTGTTCCCTTCCACAGAGCTAGTCCTTGGGGAACTCCTATGCAGTTCAGATTCTGGGGAGGGGACAGAGGAAAGGACAGGTCATTTGGGAGCTGGTCCAACTCCTCGGGAGGAAAGGCTCCTTTTCTGAACAAGGATAGTCCTGGGAAAAGCCAACTATGGGGGGAATCATAAAAGGCCACACCAGGACCTGGAGGAAAGGCCCTTTTTAGACTCAAAAGATGGTGCTAAATGCTGTCGTAATGATGAGTCAAGCAGGGCTGGGTCCAGCTTTTTTGCCGCCCCAAGCGGCGAAGAGAAAAAAAAAAAAGCCGCAATCGGTGGCACGTCGGCGGCTGCTTTACCGCCGCTTCATTCTTCGGCAGCAATTTGGCAGCCGGTCCTTCCCTCTGAGAGGGACTGAGGGACCCGCCGCCGAAGACCCGGACGTGCCGCCCCTTTCCGTTGGCCGCCCCAAGCACCTGCTTCCTTCACTGGTGCCTGGAGCTGGCCCTGCTTGAAGGCAGGCCTGTGGGAATCAGCAAGGACTTGGCCTCCCCAAGGGTGAGTGGAATTTAAATTAATCTGCTATGGGGAGAAAGCAGCAAAGATACAGACAAGAGCTTTATTTGCTCCCCTCCATGAACATTATTGTCGGGCAAGCACTCTGGGCCCACCTGCTAAAGCAGAACAGTGAGCTTGGCAGGCCTCTGGCACTCGATCCTTTACATTCCATGGAGGGGGTGGGGGAAGGCACACACACACACACACACACACACACACACAAAGCCATGATGGGCCTCAGACAAGGACTAGCAGGATTCTGGGGGCACATTTGGGGGATCCTTTGCAGAAAGTCTGCATCCCCTCCGGGAGCTCCCTGTATCCTCCAACAAAGCCGGGGGACAGGAGTCAGGCGGAGAAGAATCAGGGGATACCCGCTGCATTGGTCCCTACACATATCCATTGGCTAGATCCCACCTTTCCAGCAATGGTTTTGGAGCATCGCCTCTGAATCAGCAGCTGAGAAGTCGGTCCCCTACGCCCCTGCCATTCCGTGGCCTGAGGGGACCAAATCCTGCCGCCACTGCCTCTGTGAGCTCCCTGCACTAACCCCAGCCTCTCAAAGCTTGGCAAGCAGCAAAGCAGGATTTAGCCCCAATTGGGATGACACACCAGAGGCAGCACAGTCCAATTGATTGTTTTTCACTCCTTAGCCACTGGAACAGTTCGCCTCGGCGAAGGACTCATTAACCTGGGTGTAGAAGAGGGGAAATAAACTCTCTCCACCTCGACAAGTAACCATAAAAATGTGTGAGAACTAGACTAAACCCAACAACTGGATACCAGCTGCCTTGCCACACAGGCTGTGTCCTAGCAGTCATGCAAAGTAGTTTCCATTGCCCAATAAACCCTACAAGGTATGCACTGGGCGAGAGACCCCTAGGGCCGATCCGTATAATGCAGCAGAATCTGTCTTTAGTTCTGTGTTTCGCTGGTATATTTCCACAGCTGTGAGCAGTCAAGGATGAGGATTAGAGTTCAACATAAACCAGCAGGAATTCTGGGGACAGCTGCAGAAATAAATAGTTACTCTTCCAATTAAATAAGCATCACTATAGCAGCTAGCTGCTTATTTACAAACTCAGTCTTGCAATCAGATCGGCTAGCACGGACTCCTGCATCCACAGCGAGCTCATGGCTACAAAGTTTGGGGCTTCACACAGGCACAGGACTAGAAGACAGATGGTAGGATCAAAGCCAAAACAGACGAAAGAACTGCCTACGGTATGTAGCTTCCAGGTGCAATCCACGGTGTTGGCGATTATCTGTAAACCCTGAATAGCCCAATGCCCACTTATCTGAGAAGCAGCTTCTCACCCTACATCACGTCCTGGTGGAGAAGCTGTTGCTTTCAGACCTGCAAATGCTTACATTTAGGCATGGTGATACTGCCCTGATTAGTCCCCGCTCACCCCAATGGGAGTGCTCGGCTACAGTAGACACTATGCCTAGCGGCTGGTTCACTGAGCCCTCAGTTTGAGCTCTCCATAATTAGTGGTGGGATTTTCTGCGTTGAAGCATCCTTCTTCCATTGCGAGTCTGTCAGAGGCTGAGACTGCAGAGCTAGAGGGCAAGAAGTCAGGCGTTTATCTGATCAGCACCTGATTAGCCTTTCTTCTTTTGCTCTTGGTTTGGTTCATAATTTTAACCTTCTGGCGTGACTTGCATGCTGCAATCCTGGGAGCTACTCAATTGCCCAGACGTTCCTTCTGCCTCTTTTTCCAGATCTTATTGGGCCAGATTTTTCAAACGCAGGTACCTTACCTTAGGATCCTAAGTCTGTACTTAAGCACTTCACTAAACAGCCTGATTTTCAAAAGTGCAGGCCATTCAAGCAGCTTTCACTAAAGTCAGAAGAACCACAATGATTTCCAGTCGCAGAGGGTCTGTCTCAATGGGTGGACTTGGCGACACTGCACAAAGTCACTCAGCACGCGGAATACAAGTGTCCACAAGGGGAGTTATTCCAGAAGAGTTCTTGCACTTTAAATTCACACCTTAGCTTATTCTGCACTAATATCCCTTGTAGACAATCCCTAAAGCATAACACCTGCACTGAGCTCCTATTTTTGTAAAGGCTGGTTGGAAAAAAAGGATTCTAATTGGCACATAATTTTCCCATCCATGGCAGAAAAGGATGTTTTTCATCCATCAGCCTGAGCCACACACACACACTACCCTTCCGCTGACCCAAATTCCTTTTATGGGAAAAGCCTAGTTATCGGAATCCTCCAGGTGTTCCTCCTCTGCTAAGGTGCCCACTTGCCCCGTCTTGGCTGGGACAGTCCCTTTTTTAAACCCGTCCCAGCCATCCTGACTTGATCGGTTGGCAATAGCAAATGGGACAAATGCCCACTTTTGTCAAAAAAGTGGGGGGGGATGTGCGGAGATACCAGCCCCACGTGTGTGGGGGGGCAGTATTCCAGCATGCAGGGGGCCGGCGGCTGGCAACAGCCTCGCAGAGGGAGGGGCAGTTCAGGCAAGCAGCGGGGCATGTCCCGTTTTCCCTGGGGGAAATACGGTCACCCTATCCTCCGCAAACGCTGTGGATTTGGATAACTAGGACAGCAAAGTGTCTAAATTCACGCTACACCAGTGCCACAATGTATTCACTTACAGGGCTGGAACATTGGGTCCAGTTCAAAGTACAGCCCGTGTAACTACTTGTACCCACAGCAGCATCCTCTCCCATCAGGGAGCCCTGCAGCCGGGACACCACCCCTCCCAGTGACAGGTGGGATGGGGAGATCGCCGACACCGTGATAAACCCGGGGAGCTGCGTCCAGCTGCAGGCCACGGAGGCAGCCTGGGAATCAGGAGAGTCACGGGGCAGGCAGGGTGTGTAGGGGAGGGACTCCCTGCTGTATCCAGACCTTCACTGCCCCCCAGCCCTCAGCTAGCGCTCCGCTCAGAATAGCACTTCCCTTCTGGATACAGATCAGGGTGTCCCCAAGGCTGTTCAGATCATTGGGAGTGTACTGTACTACCTTCTAAATCAAGAGCGCCAGCAAATTCTACTTGCCTGGTTTACACAAGCAGTTCTGCAGAAGCCTATTAAACGACTTTTGTGACTACAGCAGGTGGACTGTGGCTTTCTATTAGCACACAAACACACAGACCATAAAAGCATCTGGTAGCTGCTGGAGCCTAGAAAACATTTAATACAAACAACTTTTATACCATTATTATTTACTATGTCTCTAGAGCCAAGAACATAGCTGGAGCTGCACAAACATCCTCACTCTTCCCGGGGATTTCAAAACTATCTGGCTGATTCTGCCAGGTACTGAGCACTCTCCACAGCTTAAGCCTGGCAGAATCAGGCTCGAAAAAAATCAAACACTCACGGGTTCCAATCCTGCCGAGATGTAGAGCATCATGTCTACACTACAGCCACTCCAGTGGCACAGCCCCGGCGCTGCAGATGTGCCGCTGTAGCATAGATGCTTCCCTTATTGACGGAAGGGGTTTTTCTGTTCATGTCACAGGTGCCGACTTCCTCTCTACCCTCCCCCAACTCCATCCCTTCCTCTGAGCCCCTACCCCTGCCCTGCCTCTTCCTGCCCCTGCTCCACCCCTTCCCCCAAGGCCCCACCCTCCCCCGCCTCTTCCCACCCCTGCTCCACCCCCGCCCTGTCTCTTCCCACCCCTTCCCCCGAGCATGCCCCATCCCCGTTCCTCTCCCTCCCTCCCAGCACCTCCTGCACGCCCCTGAACAGCTATTCTGCTGCATGCAGAAGGCACTAGGAGGGAAGGAGAGGAGTTGATTGGCAGGGCCGCTGGCGGGCAGGAGGCACTGGGGGGAGGGGGATTTGGCTGCTGGTGGGTGCTAATCACCCACTAATTTTTTTCCATGGGTTCTCCAGCACCACAGAGTCAGCGCCTAGGTTCTTGTAGTTAATCCACCCCTCAAGGAGGTGGTAGCCAGGCTGACAGAAGAATTCTTTCCCCAACCTAGCTTTGTGAAAAACGTTATGCTCTGAGTGACGTAGCTAGGTTGCTCTAAGTGTAGATCAAGCCTTTGGCATATGAGCAACTGACTTCTATAGGACAGTTTTCAGGATCAGGGTCATACATTTCAAGCATACATCTATGTACCTACAACCTGGTCTACACCTAAAATTTAGGTTGACCTAGTTATGTCGCTCAGGATAGAAAAATGTCATGCCCTGAGCACTGTAGTGAGGTCAACTTAACCCCCAGTGTGGATGTGGCTAGGATTTTTTCCCCTCAACCTAGATAGAGGAGGTGGATTACCAACATTGATAGAAAATCCCTTCCATCGATGTAGGAAGCATCCACCCTATGGCATTACAATTGCAGCTCCATAGACATACCCTAAGGTCCTTCTGCAGCCCCTCATCACAATCTTTCATGAATTTATGCTCCTATCACCGCTGTGTTCATAAAATGGGGATAAACAAGAAAGTCTAGGAGTACATTTTTCAAACATGCTAGAGATGCCCAAGAACCATTTTCAAAAGACTTAAGCACTTCTGAAAACGTTATTTATTGTGACTTACCAAAAATCAGATAGGAGCTCTGTGACAGAGCAGGAAATGGAGCCTACGCTTCAACTGAACTCAAGCCCCAGACTAGCACCCTTACTACGGTCCAGCCTTCCTCCAGTATAACAGGCCTTCTGCTGGTTCAACTTGACGTGATGCAAAAAATAGAGTGATCACTGTTGCAAGTTCTCACAGGAGATGTGTGTTTCAAGGTAAGGTGAGAAACAAGAGAAGATAGGTCTCAGTTGCACAAGAGTGGGAGACAATTCCATCTCCAAGCACAAGAGGTAGCTTGGGAGAAGCTACAAAGAAGAGACTGAATGTTCTAACATCTCAGGAGTTATTGATCTCCATAGAATCAGCTACATATCAACAGCTATATTCGGACAATTCTTATATTTGTTTTTAACCCAGGAAGTATATTGCAAGTGCCAATTCCAGCCTGGGTTTTACCAGAGGACTTCCTTCATTAGAGAATTTAAACATACTGCATCACTTTTGTAACCATTTTAGCATTCCCCATTAGCCTTATATAAGGATTTGGATAGTCTAGTTTTTTTCTAAATGTAAGGTCAAACAACAGCCCTACTAAAGTTTCCACACCAGTGCATTAATACTATAACTCTTTTATCTCAAACCAATGTTTGTTCATAATCTTAACACACCCAGTCTACAGTTATGTGCCCTGTTGTCCTAATTCCAAGCAAAGGCGATAAGTAAAACAACGCACCATTTAGCTGTAGTTCTTCACCTTAAGAAGTAAAGTCAGACCTAGCGTAATAAGGTGGAATGCTAAGCATTAACCAAGTCTGAATTCAATCCAAACAATAACTGTAGATATTTCCATAGTCAACCAAAGCAACACTGATCTTCCAGTGTGGGAGGAGTATGTGTATCTTGGCTCAAGATAGAGGCACATAAGACTACCTTCCTTGTCAATCAGCTCACCTTCTCGTTAAAGCTTTAGAACTCAGTTTAAGTCAATGGAGACTTTTAAAATGGGGGAAGCCAGGAACAAAAAAAAGTTAAAGCAAGGATTTCATCAGCTGAACCTGAAGGTGGAAGAAATCTAGGAAAAGCAAGTGTGATAGCTGCCATCTTAGCCTATAGTAGGGATTGAACCAGAATTAAAAGCATTAATCTCTACAGCATGAGCTGAAGGACCAAGCTCTGCAACTGGGGATATAACAGAGGGGCTCACCCACAGTAGGGATACCATGTATCTGTATAGTTTAAAGCTGTAGTTCTCAAACTGTGGGTTGGGACCCCAAAGTGGGTCGCAACCCCATTTTGTGATCGCCAGGGCTGCGGTTAGACTCGCTGGGGTTCGGGGCTGAAGGTAAAGTCTGTGCCCCACTGCCCAGAGCTGAAGCCTTCAAGCTTTGGCGCCTCCCCAGGGTGGTGGGGCTTGGGCTTTGATCCCCCTTCCCGGGGTCGTGTAGTAATTTTGGTTGTCAGAAGGCGGCTGGAGTGCAATGAAGTTTGAGAAACCCTGGTTTAGAGTACTCATGTGGCCTCCATTACTACAGCATCAGAACACCTGACAATCTTTAATGTGTTTGTCCTCAGAATACCACTAGGAGACAGAGGAGTGCTATTATCCCTATTGACAGATGGGGGACTGGGTCACACAGAAAGCTTGTGGCAAGAAAAGGATCTGAAATAAGTCCCCCTTCTCCCCCCACCACCGGGGCCCAGGATAGCAACCTAACCGCTGAGGCTATCCTTTCTCCCAACAGACACTGACCAATGGGTAACATATGCTCAGCAGCTCCGATTATTTAATTATGATGTAAGCAACAGAGTTCTGTGGCCCCTTTAAGACTAACAGATGTATTGGAGCATAAGCTTTGGTGGGTGAATGCCCACTTCGTCAGACGCATGTAATGGAAATTTCCAGAGGCAGGTATAAATATGCAGGCAAGAATCAGTCTGGAGATAACGCGGTTAGTTCAATCAGGGAGGGTGAGCTCCTCTGCTAGCAGTTGAGGTGTGAACACCAAGGGAGGAGAAACTGTTTGGAAGGAAACGGAGATCCATGAAGAAATGTTTTCCTTCAACATTTTCCAGGTTTTCAGCTAAACTGAAATGGTCATCTTGGTTCTAAACAAGAATCCATCGCAGGGTTTGTCTCCTAGCCCTTCCGTGCCCACACTGGGAATGGGCTAGTGACGAGAATGAAAAAGGGAAGAGAGAGGAGAGGAGAAATTAATAGGACAAAAACCAAACTTCAGTTCTGAAAGCCCAAAAGAAACAAGACGTTTCATTTCACTAAACAAAGAAACAAATTCCATTAAAAGTTTTGAATGAAAGAAACTTTGGTTTCCTTGCAAGTTTTTTAAGCACAAAACCACTCACCGTTTCTTAACCTGCTTTGCTCTATAGGTGAGCTGCACAGAGATCGAAGGAAAGGCTCCTGCCTCCAGACAGGAGGCAGTTTCCACACTACCCGATTCCCTGGGCACCGTGCAAGCTTTGGAGGATAGCCCCAATTGCTCACAAGCCTCATTCTGGGCTGAGCCTCTGAGAAAGTGCAGCCAGGAGGAAAGGGGAGCCAAAAATGACACCTGGCAAAATGGACAGACTCTGGCCCAAGTAGGGTGACCAGACAGCAAATGTGAAAAATCGGGACAGGGGTGGGGGGTAATAGGAGCCTATATAAGAAAAAGACCCAAAAATCAGGACTGTCCCTATAAAATCAGGACATCTGGTCACCCTAGGCCCAAGAAAAGCAGAGCCTTTAGCAAGGTGGAAGTGGTGATGGGGATAATACCAAACTGAGTTAGCATGTGCGGAGGTTGCAATAGGAAAGGTATCCAGGAGGGGGTTAAGTGAAGTGGGAAAAGCTTAGTACAGTGGGACAAAGAGGACCAAGTGACATCCGAGATAAAATGAGCATGAAGATGAGGCAGAGGAAGGAGAAATGGCTGCCATCGTTAGACAAGATAAACGGGGCCACAGAAATACAATAAGGAACAAGGGCAGGGATGTTGCACCAAGCCTGGAAGGCAAAGACAAGAATCTTAAACTTGAGTCGGTAGCCCAGGGCGAGCCAATGGAGAGGTTCAAATAAGGGAATGCTAAGCAGGAGGAGAGGAGATGGATGCTGGCAGCTATGGTCTGGATGGATCAGAAGGGAGCAAGCTCAGGGTACATCTACACTACAGCGGGGAGTCGATTTAAGATACGCAAATTCAGCTACGTGAATAGCGTAGCTGAATTCGACGTATTACAGCCGACTTACCCCGTTGTGAGGACGGCGGCAAAATCGACTTCTGCCGCTTTTTGTCGGCGGCGCTTACTACCACCTCCGCTGGTGGAGTTAGAGCGCCGATTCGGGGATCGATTGTCGCGTCCCAACGGGACGCGATAAATCGATCCCCGAGAGGTCGATTTCTACCCGCCGATTCAGGCGGGTAGTATAGACCAGGCCTAAGAAACTGCTAAGCTGCAGTGGAAATTGCTTTAATCAAGGTGTGAGATAGGATAGGATTTTAGCTAAATGGACAACAAGGAAGAGATGGATCTTTATATGGTGCAGAAAAGTAAACAAAGTACAGGCCATCACTGTAGTGTGTGGACACCTTTCACGTAAAATAGCCCCTCGCAGTCCCCGCTTCGTGTGGTGATTGCATCCATGGAGAGCTCATCACATATTGTTGGCAGCTACACCCACGGAGCCTCTCTCCTGGCAAAGGGTCTCGTGGAGATATTGAGTAGACAAGATTACAGCCTGGATCCTTGCGAGACCCCTCTGCTGAGAAAGGCTGGATTTCAGGAGAACACATTCCTGGAATACATATTTTTAATCTTTCCTCTACACGGTTTAGTGTCATCTGCTCAGGTTTGGAGGCTGCATTGCAAGGTCAGGTTTAATTACCTGGGCTTAAAATATGGACGATGCCTTCCCCTGTTCAGGAGGCACCTCTTAAAAAGCCCTGGATGTGATTAACTCAACTTTTCAACTGTACTTTTTTCCCCCCACATCCATTAAGCAGCACTGAAGGGAACTGGAGTCTGGAGATACATGTTCCTTACTTTGCCCCCTTCTATTCCTCATTGATGAATGGCTAAAGCAGACTTGCAGTTGTCTTTGAAGGCTCTGGCAGATGAACATAATAAATCAATGATGGATGGGAGCAAATGAACCACAATGCGGGAGAGCGCACAAGGCAATGATTTCTAAATGGCCCTCGCATCTTTGCACTTCAGAACTGGCTTTTAAAAGCCTGTTTCTTCTTTTTATCTGGTTCCAGTTTCTGCAGTGGCTTTGTATATGTTGGATGGGGACGGGAGGGGGGAGAGAATGGGAATCTTTACATATAAACAGAGGGCTCCACTTTCTCAGTCAGACAATAATGAAGCATTGTCATTTGGGGAGTTCAAATAGCTGGGAAACCACTTCAAGGCCATGCAAAACAACTGGGCAGCATCAGAAAGAACAACAGTTGGCAAACTGAGCAACCGAGTTTAAAACTTCAATATAATGAACTAGCAAAACACAGCTGATTCTGTCTGCTCGCTACACTTGATGCCAGTTAAGAGCTATTTTAATAGATTATTCTAAATGTTGTTTAACTAATTTGAACTTCCAAATATTACCAGATTTGAATTCTGCTCTAATCAATCTCATCTGAAACACTGTGCGCTTAATACACACAGTTGAATTGTTAGGGTCCCTATCTGCAAAAGGAAAAGATCTCAGATATCCATTCTTTCCTTATCCTAATTTGTCTTCATTCTTTCCTTTCCAGCTATTAGCCTGTCTCCTTCATTGCTAGGGGGGTGGAACTGTTCTCATTGGAAGGCTAAAGGATAGTAGAAAACTCACATCCAAAGAAAAATTGTTCCTGAAAGTGAGTGGCACTCGTATGCTACAGAGATGAGCGCAGGATAAAAACTTCCATAGAATGGAATAGAACGGAAGCAGGTGTGTTTTGCAAGAATCTGTGTGAACTGCTATGTACATTCCCAAGAGACACACTCCTGTTCTGCAAACCCTTATGCACATAACTTTACCCAGCAGAGATTCTCCAGGAGATACACAAAAGGTAAAGTTGTGTGTGTACGTGTTTGCAGGATCAGGTCCTATTTGTGCTTTGTGGTAGAGTTCAGTTAGTTCACAGGATTACACACGATTCACGTTTAGCATTGTTCTGTTAACAGAGCGTCTCTGCCAGCTTGCCATCGCCATGTTCCCTGAAGATACTCTGCCACTTTGACTAGAATGTCTTTGGCTTGTGTGAGTTTAATCTAGGGTTTGACTGAACAATTGGCTAGGGGTACTCTGCACAGAATATTAATACTACAAGGACACCTAGAGACCCAACAGAAATCCCAGCCCCATCATGCTAGGTCAGAGGTTCTCAAACTATTGTATTGGTGACCCCTTTCACACAGCAAGCCTCTGAGTGCGACCCCCCCCTTATAAATTAAAAACCCTTTTTAATATACTTAACACCATTATAAATGCTGGAGGTGAAGCGGGGTTTGTGGTGGAGGCTGATAGGTAATAACCTGTGACACCCCCCCCCCCAGGTAATAACCTCATGACCCCCTGAGGAGTCCCGACCCCCAGTTTGAGAGCCCCTGTGCTAGGTGCTGCACAAACCCATCATTAGAGAGAGAAGCCCTGCCCCACAGAACTGCAACCCACATAGACAAGGACTGGAACAGGAAAGACAGGCACAGAGAGGAGACGTTATTACCATTCCACTGACCTCTCAGAAGTTTCTGGAGTCTCAGGTCAGTGGATGTTGCTGGGTCTCTGTCTCCTGGATCATCCTGCCTCTCAGACACCCAACTGCTTCGGTAGCAGAGAAAGGCTCAGTCCAGCCCATGAAGTGAGCTCTCCATGGGATCTCACCTCCAACCTGTTTGCAATCCATGGCTAGTACAGAATGCAGCCGCTCACTTATTCAGCACTGCATCTTGCACAAATCCACGACACCAGTGGCTCTGGAACCTTCACTAGAAAGCTCATTCATCTGGTTTTAAGTCCTGCTTTTCTAAGGTTTGTCCCCTGTCCGGTACTGAGACAAAAGCAGATGTGGTTTTGGTGCATGCAAGCTCTTGCCACCAGAGGCAGGGTTGTGCATTCTATTGAATGGCATCCCCCATGTACAACATATATATGGAGATATACCTATATCATAGAACTGGAAGGGACCCTGAAATGTCATCAAGTCCAGCCCCCTGCCTTCACTAGCAGGACCAAGTATTGATTTTGCCCCAAATGGCCCCCACAGGGATTGAACTGACAACCCTAGGTTTAGCAAGCCAATACTCAAACCACTGAGCTAGCTCTCCCACCACATTTGAGTTCACCTCAACAGGGGTAGGGTCATGCAAGCAGGAGTAGGTCCATGCTGGTCCCAGAAGTCCCAGCATTCTAGTGATGCGTGAGTGGCCAACCTACTCTTCACTGGCTGCCTATTGGTTTCTGGGTGACGGTTAGGTGTTTGTTTTGATCTATAAAGCATTAATGGGCTTTCAAAGTGGTCTAAGAGGAGATAGGCATCCAAACACTTGTTAAAAGTTAACGGGATTTGGGCACCAAACTCCCTTAAGCTCCTTTGAAAAATCTTAGTCTATGGTTTAGGTCATGCCTACTTGAGAGATCTACTTCCTCCCACTGCTTCTCAAATTAGAAGTGTGACTATCTGAGTCCCTCACTCCCTTTTGTGCCTTGAGAAATCTTTCCCAGCAGTTGCTTTGCTTTTCCAGAGAGGAATGATAATGTTCAGCAACAAGTATTCAAGAATGTTGGGGTGCCACACATAAGAATCTGAGCAGTCCCTCACTCTCCCTGCAGCTCACAATAAGTTTCTGGATTTTTTTCCTATTCAGTAACATTCACATCTCAAACATAGTGATACTTTTTAAAACTGTGTATTTTATACAATGGACATTGCCACTATGGGAAAGCTGAAATAAATGCTTTATCCAAAGCTGGGGTCTAGTGTTTCTCAGAATTTTTTAATCTTCAAATATTTTGAAGGATCTACCTGCAGTCAGCTCCTGCCTGGAAGACGGTATTGCAGATTTTGCTTTGAAGTGAAGGAGTTTGGGACAGAAAGATCACAAGTGGCCCATCAAAAAGATTGCATAACAGAAGGAAAGTTTGCTACTGAACTATTTGTTCTTCCTTCTCCTCTCCACCCACCCATAGAGAGTTTAGAAGGTGGGCAAATCTTGCAAATTTTGGACCTGTGGAAAATTCTCCATTGATTTCACCTGGGCGCTTTATTGATATGAGTATTCCTGTGGGATCCCAGCCCCATTGAATTCAATAGGGCTACTCAAGTGTATAAGGAGAGTGAGATTTGACCTAGTATGGTTGCCTTATTCTTATGACTAGTGTAGTTCAACTGGTCTGAATGGGTTGCGTAAATATGATGAACAAGATCTGGGCTAGTTCTTCTATGACACGAGTGCCCGGGGTACAATACCACTGAGATCACAGACAGCCTGAAGTAACATACAAAATCCCATTCCCAAGGAAACAGTTACAGACACCCCTTATAAGTTTGTCATGAGTCCTCAGTGCTTTCAGATGCACATACTGTAGCACAGCAGGGGAGACCGTCTCTGTTCAAAAAAGTCCCATGCATCTGCTAGGTTACAGGGCAGAAGGGCCTTTGAAGTTTTGTTTGCATTCCACTGCAGCCTCAAATAAGAGTTCTCATCGGTAAGAGAATTCGCATACATATTAGGAGGTGAAGATGATTAATTGCCTCTCCCCGCTCTCAGAAAGGGGAACCGCTCAAAGTTGTCTTGTTGACAGTGATTTTTCAGAGCCATATGGCACTTCCACATCTCATTAGTAACATGCACACTGCATTCATCTCAACTCTGCGCTCGGTTTCTGGTTTCATCCTTCATGCTGATTAAGAATATGAAATACCAACCTCCAGCTGAAAATTTCAGGGTCAAAATATATTAAAGAAATAATATATTTAAATTACTTCCCTTCTGCCATTTAATTCAGCATTTTCAATCAAGGCTGCCATCTTAAGCTAAGGGACTTCAACCACCAAGTCTCATTGAAATTCACAGAGAGAATTAAGCCTCCTCTATACTAGTAGAGACGCAGCCTATATCAGCAAAAGAAATATTTGGACGGTGTCCTTCATACAAGTTCCCCAGATGAAATGAACTATACCGACAAAAGGCGTTTTTTGCTGGTATAACTGCATTCACCCTCAGACTTTTCCCAGCGTGGTGATGTCAAGCAGGAGTATAATTTTCACACCTCTAACTGCCAACAAAACTTTGAAGTGTAGACCAGGTGAAGCCCAACCTTAGTTTTTAGTCTACGAACATTTACTCTGCTATATTTGAGATCGGATTGAGAGTACATATCAGTCATTTAAGAGTAAAATCTTTACAGGAATATTGCAATTATCCCCAAAACAAGCCTAGAAATTTCAGAGTTGGTTACACTTAAAAAGAAATCCACACAAGGTCAGGAATTGCACAGCTAAGGCACCTGGGCTTACATCATGCAATAAGCATGCAGTTATAGTAGTTTATAATAGTGGCTGTAGTTCTACATTAAACGACGTGGATTTTTAAAGATGCATTAGGGTATTTTCTCCCCCTCCTGGTAGAACTACAGGACAGAGTCAAGGTTGTTTGGGTGCCTTGAATTGTGCTGTTTAGCTGCATTTAAAATGATAAATGTATGTAGTCAGTTTCTCTGAGAAATTAACGATATAGCAATTTTAAGTAAAAGTAATTCTCCCCCCATCATTAGGCATTTAACGTTGCCAGACACACAAAGGGTACTTCTCCCCGGGCAGCTAACAGAAGAATAAAGAGCCTTTCGCAGTATGGATAGGTTAATCAGAAAGTGCTAACATGGGCAGTCTGTGATCCTGGACACAAGAGTAAGGTACGTAATTAATGCCAAGTTCCACAAGAAAGAACAGCTGCACTAGAAGCTGAACTGAAGCCTGGTGTGAACACCCAGAAGGACTATATTATACACCGTACATTCCCCTTTGGCAGACAGGCTGGAAAATACCAGCGCTCTCATATTATACAGTCCCTAAGAAGGACAATTTCCAAAATATATCAGTGCTGCAAGGGGTCCCTTCTGAATTTAGGCGCAAACCCAGAGTCCCACTGAAGCAGGCGGGCCAATTCTGCCACCCAGACTCATGCCAAGTACTACTTTACTCTAAGAGTAATCCAGCCCATTTCAATTACCACAGGGGGTAAGGTACTACTCAGTATGAGTAAGGTTAGCAGACTCTGTCCCAGTCTGAATGGGCAGACACCAAAGAAGAGGAGCTGTGTCCATGAATGTGTTTCCTGTGTTATTCTGGTTTTTATCTGCTATTTTTTTTTTTTAAAGGTTATTTAAAAACCTGGCTCCCAGGCAAAGATAAAGTGATTTGGAAGTTTGTTTTGATCGATTGCATTTCATGGCCCATAAAAATAGGGATTTTCAGAAAAAAATTCTTTTGGTTTAAAAAAATCAGTTGCATTCCCATCCCCTAGTCACTAGTGTCTTAACCGGGCTCAGTCTCTGAGTTCTGATCCAAAGCCCATGGAAGTCAGTGGAAAAGCTCTATTTGACTCCAGTGCTTCTGGACCAGGCCCCCAGCATGTAGCAGGAAAGTAATCACTTCCACCCAAACCGACGGGGGCTCCTGACCAGTAAAGGTACAGAACCGAGGCGGTATCATTCACAGGTGTGGATTAGGCTTAGAAGAGCAGTGCTGAGCCCCTCCCAGGACTTGCTGCTTTCTAGCAGTCCATAGGGATGAGGGTGCTGCAGACCCATGGGATGGTAAAAATAAGGCACACCGTATATTGCAAGAGCTATTGTGCAGAGGGCCATAAGGGATGGTGGGGCTATGACAGTTAATACCAGCTGAGCATCTACCCCAACCAGCCCTCTGTCAACGCCCAGCCCTCATTGCTCCCCCTGCTGTCGGCTTTGTTCCTAGCAGTGCTGCTCTCCACCACACTGCTCCTAGCTGGCAGGAGAATTAACTGAAAATCCTAAAGATGCCCCCTATGCACACTGCTGCCTTCCGACCAGTGGAACACAGACTGCAGCCCTCTGTGGTAAAGAGTCTGCCAACAGGGGGCACAGCGATACATGCCACCAACTCCCCCTCCACTCTAGGGTCTGTGGGTAGCGGGCAGTGCTTCAAAATGGCGTGATGTTGCCCAGGACGGAGGTGGGACTTGCCAGCTGGGTTCCTGTAGGGAGAGCAGCTATTGGAGTGCCACCAGCTCCAGAAGGGGTTAAATCCCCCCCCCAGTATTGATGCCTACTAGCACTCATTAGAATGCAGCATATGCCAGGTTGTGCTGAAGCACCAGCGTTACACCGCAAACCTTATTGTGCCATGCCAAATACTCCTGCACTCGCCAGCAGGCACCGCAGCCTGCAGGGTCAAACCCTTCGTCATGGAAACACCCTGTTAAATTCTGAGAGCAACATTCCCTAGGGGGGGAAAAGGACATAACCATGTAGGGAGAAGATCCTGAGAAGTGGAAACCAGGTCCCCATGGAAGGGTGGAAGTAACTGTCATTCCTGCTCCTTAAGGCTTTAATAGCCACACACTACATACCTTCTCAAGTAGTGCTAACATGCCAACAGAGCTTTATGCGCTCCACCTAACATATTCCGTGCAGGGCACTCCTCATAAACATTACTTAATATGGGAATGAGTCCGTCCCTAGCCCCCTGCCAGTCAGATACTGCTTGACTGAACCGGCAAACAAAGAACTTTGTGTTTTGGGGAAAACCCAGAAATAGCATATTGTCATTCTGGGGTATGCAGGGGGGAGGGCAATACACTGTATATACTTGCTGTCAAACCAAGTCCAAAACATTTACTCCTGAGCCCCCCTTTACCGTCACTGACCTGAATTCTTATGGTACCTTATGGATTTGGTAAACATTTATAACATAAAAGTGACAATATCATATACACTGCCCTAATATAAATCACAGCTACCATTCTTTGTATATACTGGAAACTGTAAATGTAATGGAAGAACTAATGGGGTTCTAGGCTGCACAGTGAACAACTATAGATGTTTCTCAGACCGCTCTACAGAATTCTAATGCACACAGAGTAATAGACATCAGCTAGGGCTGAAGTAATAGGTCTGATGAGGGAAAAGCTCTGTACTTCCCTCCCCCCCCCCCCCCTCCCCCCCCCCCCCCCCGAGCTTTTCAAGTTTTACACCTGGAGAAAAAAGAATGAACAAGCATTGTTAGACATTTGAGAGGTGAATGCACAGGACATTTAAGAAGTGGAAAAACATCTGCTTAAGCCAGATAGAAACCAGATGGGGAGGAAATAGTCAAGAGGATAAGCAGAAATGTAGTCAGGAAGAAGACTTCAAGAAGAGAAATCTGCTTACAGCAGGTAAAAGCATTTACCCAAAGGCAACCAGTACATTGCATGGTGCCATGTGAACAACCAAACAGCTCAGAGATGGTTCTTCCTGGGGAAGAAGGAAAGAGGCAGACACCAGCAGTCTCAAAAGGACTCTGAGTTGGGAGGTAACTCAAATGAAGTGGCAGCTTTAAGAAACTCAGATGTTCTCCGGGAAGCTTTTTCTCTATATCAATGTGGCACATGTTGACTAACCAATCAGTTATGGGGCCACTGGGCATTCCATGAGAGAATGTTTCTCTGGTGATTAGAGCAGGAAACCAGGAGCACTAAATACCACTGATCACTGAGTAATCTTGGATGGGTCATGTGAGCCTGTGCACTTCAATTTACCCATCTCTAAGATGGGTACAATACTTACTGGTGTCTACATCACAGGGATGTTTTGAAGAATGTATTTAAATACATTGACATCCTTGGATGAGAAACCTTCCAACTGCAAAATATTTTGTTGCAACTTCATAGAATAAAAACAAAAAACAAAAACAAAGCCATGAGACCCAAGCATTTTTCACTAACCAACACACAGATACAGGTCATCTCTAATTTCAGAGACAACAGGAATCTATTGCTTTTACACATGTCCCATCTACTTCATCCCGCTACCACCTTATTTTTAACTGCAATTTATTTCAAGTGGATGTACAATGGTCTAGGTGCTTTTACAGGACTAGATTTCTATATTTTACCCTACAGATATTCCCATTGCAGTCAACGGGAATATTGTGGAATAATGGTCTATTCAGTGTGAGTAAAGGTTATCAGAATCTGGCCCGAAGTGATTAAAGAGGTAACAATATCAAAAATAAAACCCACAGACGGCATGAATGAATTTCTCAGACCATGCCACAATAATACCCATATAATTTCTACCTCCAGACAGCCTGTACCCCTCAACTCACTCCCCCATAACTGCCCAAGAAAGATAAGCCTTACAATAACCTTGAAGGTTGACCAAGAGAAGAGGTGAGCAATGACCGAATTCTACTAGTCAAGGATAATTTGATAGCAGAGGACTGGACTTAGTGACCCAGGAGGTTCCTTCCAGTCCTACGCAACTATAAAATTGATTTTATATAAGACAGTGTTACAGTCATAGCCCTAGTAAGTACTTTCCACAGGAATATCTTCTTGTTCCTCCAATCTTGCTGATTAGCCATTGTCACTAGACAGAGACCCCTTAGAAATCCAAGATTAGGGTTATTCACTTCCTGGCTTACGAAAAACAATGGCAAAGAGCATTGAAAAGAAAACGCCACTATGAATTGAACTGTGAAGCTGACTGGTGCTGTGTAAATATTAATAAGGTATTGCAATGACATGGAAGATTGCGATACCAGCAGTATATTGCCTGGGGGCAGGGCCAGTGGAAGGATGTTTCATACCTTAGGCGAAACTTCCACCTTGCGCCCCCCCCCCATCCCTGAACCTCCGCCCTGAGGCACACACCCCCCCCCGGCACCCCCCCCCCCCCCCCGGGGGGCCCCCCCCGTAGCAGCTCCCCACCCCCACCCTGATGCACACCCCCCCGCCTCCTCCCCGAGCACGCCATCACTGCTTCACTTCTCCCGCCTCCCAGGCTTGCGGCACCTAAGCTGATTGGCGCCGCAAGCCTGGGAGGTGGGAGAAGTGAAGCAGAGATGGCGTGCTCAGGGAGGAGGCAAGGCAGGGGTGAGCTGGGGTGAGGAGTTCCCCTGCGTGCCGCCCCCCTCCTTGCTGCAGGCGGCCCTCCCCGCGCTCCATTGCCCCAGCTCCCTCCGCCTAAATGCCGGTGGTGACCGGGGTGGCTGAAGATCCAGCCGCCGCGGTCGCTGCCAAAGAAAATGGCACCCCCCCAAATCCTAGCGCCCTAGGCGACCACCTAGGTCGCCTAAATGGTTGCACCAGTCCTGCCTGGGAGCAGGTCTGCCATACGGATGGACAGGTTTTTAGATTGCTAAAACTGGAGATTTGGGTCCAGAGGTAAAAATGCATCTCTTAATTTGTGCATCTGTTTTCGTGTCACCTGAGCTTGGATTCTATTTGCTGCAGTTGAGTGAATGTAAAAAGAGCCGCACAGTTTTTGAAGCATTGAGAAGCCCATTCTAAAGCATAAATATTAGAGCTGGTCAGAAATTTTTCAACTAAGCTTTTTTTTATTTTTTATTTTTTGGGGGGGAGGCAAAAAATACTGATTTGCTGAAACCCAAACTTTTCACAGGACAGGGTTGGTTTTGACAAATCTCCTGTTTAAGGAAAAAATTGTGGGAAAAAGTTTTGAAATTGTGGTAATGTCCCGTTGTCCTTTCTGGAACAAAAAGTTGCTTTTTAAAAAAATTCTAAACAACATTTTGTTTCCAAACAAGATGAAATTATCTTAAAACTAATTTAGAATACAAAATGGTCAAAATCAAAATGACCCATTTCAAAATTATGAAAACAAAATGCTTCTGTTGACCTAGAGCTTTTTTATTATTTGAGGTTCACAACATTTGAGATCTTGACTTTTTGGCACAATTTAGGATGAGAAGTATTTTTCAAAATCTTGAAAATTTTCCGGGGATGAGAAAACTGTTTCCCACCCACCTCTAAAAATAGCTTCAGAATGGCATCTAATTGTTTATTTTCAGCTTAGGAAAACCCCTTCTATGAAGGGTCCCTTCAGAAGGGATGAGCTTCCCAAAGTGCCCAGCCATCTGCAAGGAGCTACGGATGTCCAACCATAATCCTGATAGACTTCAAGATGCAAGGTAGCAAAGACAGCACAAGAGGGGAGAAAAAATTAGGTCACTGGAAAGTTAGACTTGGGGACAGAGGGAAGCAGTTAAGCTAGAGAACAAGAAAAGAATGAGGAACTATGTCCCGTGGCAGAATAAAACACCCCAGGCTTTGTTTATATAAAAGTTAGCATACATTTTTGAACTGGAAGCTCCATAGTGATAACCCTAGAAGCGAGGAGAGGGAAAGAAAAATAAACAGAGAGAGGAGCTAGGTGAGGTGAAACGAACTCATCATGGAATGTCTGATCAAAGAATAATGCCTTCAATGTGTTCCTTCGTGTATCTATAAGACAACTCCTTTAAAAAATAAATAAATAAATAAATAAATAAATAAGGAAATCTTCTCCCCACTGGCGGAAAAAACCCTCCCCAAGGCAGGAGAGAACGTTTCTGGTTTGTGAGCCAATGGAGCGTTCAGCTACATGTACAAAACTGTTCTTTCTCCAGCTTCCCTTCCTGCTGGCTCCCAAACTTGTCTGCAAACCACAAGCTTGATTGGAACTGGCAAGTGTTCCAACCGTACAAATGCATGTAACACCTGGAAGACAACTACTAAAGTTTAAGAAAATGGGGGAAAAAATGGGATGCCGGCCAAACACTGTTGTCACACTCCCCAGCTGCTTGTACTCACCTGCCTGCAAGAGAATGAATCAATAGCTGCAGGGACCACGCTTTCTCGTTCACGCACAACCAGCTCTCTCATATTCTCCCACTAATTACTGAAAGCTACTTTTTTGGTTGTACGCTTTAACAAATACAAACCACCCACAAAAATAGCTGAACCCTTTGATGTTCCTAGAAAATGAACCCGGGGGACTGGGAAAGAGCAATGATGAACTGACCTTTGCTAGGGAAGTGACAGCCTGGCAGACAACTGCTACACAGCACGCTGCTCGATACAGTTGATGGAGAAGATGAAATGTTAGTCAAGGACTTCAGGGCAAGCCACTAATCTCAGGAAGAGTGCCATGGAATCTTTGATGTCCTTGCAGAACAGACAGTGCCTCTGGGTCAAATTCTCAGCTGTGTTAAGTCCCCAGCACCACTGGCTTCATCTACATAGGTTTTGACTTCACTTATAAAAGGCCTCCTGATTGTAATCAGCAAATACAGCGACATTAAGAGAAAGGTCAGATGTAGGGAGTGAAAAAATCTATTCGTTGACTTCACTGGAGAGAGGTTATTTTATATCAGCTGAGGATCTGGCCCTCGGTTTTTGGAAACATCATCTGGAAGGTCACACACAGGTCCCATGTGTGTTGTCCATTTTATCTACTCCAGAAAGAGGAAGAATTGAGCTGACACCCCCACCCCGCATCCCATCAGAAGCCAAAATAATCTGCCGGGCATCTGGTTTTCAACCGGAACGCCCATTTGAAAAGGGACCCTCGCAGCTCCAGTCAGCACTGCTAACCAGGCGGCTAAATGTCCGGTTGGCGGCACAACAGGGTTAAGGCAGGCTCCCTGCCTGCCCAGGCTTCACGCAGCTCCTGGAAGTGGCCAGCATGTCCCCGTGGCCCCTAGGCACAGGGGCTGCCAGAGAGGCCCCACGCACTGCCCCCACCCCGAGCACCAGCACTGCAACTCCCATTGGCCGGGAACCACAGCCAATGGGGGCTGCAGGGGTGGCACTTGCAGGCAGGGAAAGTGTGCGGAGCCACCTGGCCGCCCCCGCACCTAGGAACCGGACATGACAACCCCTTCCAGTAGCTGCCTGAGGTAAGCACTGCCTGGCCGGAGCCCTCACCCTGAATCCTTTCTCACACCCCAACACCCTGCCTCAGGTTGGAACTCCCTCCTGCACCCTAACTCCCTCCCACAGCCTGCACCCCAATCTCTTGCCCCAGCCCTGAGCCCCCTCCCAAATCCCGAACCCCTCAGCCCGAGCCTGAAGCCTCATCCCGCTCCCCAAACGGCTCATCCCCAGCCCCACCCCAGAGCCCACACCCCCAGCCAGACCCCTCACCCCCTCCCCCGGCCCAGAGCCTCCTCCTACACCCTGAACCTCTCATTTCTGTCCCCAAGCCGGAGCCTGCACCCCTAGCTGGAGCATTCACCCTCTCCCGCACCCTCACCCCTTACCCCAGCCCAGTGAGTGAGGGTGTGGGAGAGCGAGTGATGGAGTGAGTGGGGGGCGGTGCCTCGGAGAAGGGGCGGGGCAGGGCAAGGGTGTTCAGTTTTGTGTGATTAGAAAGTTGGCAACCCTATTCTGAGGAGACAATAGACTTGTGAATTTATAGAGTTCTCCTCCCACTTTAGTACTTAGTTACACCAGAAGTATTTACAACTTTGTTTTGCTAAGTCATTTATAAAGTAACCAAGCAGAAGAAATTTATTGCCTCCAGTGTTTTTCCCTAATAGCCAGTGTTACAGAGATTCTTCTCATTATGATTGGCCTCTCTGTCTCAATCCTGATCTGCAAATACGGTCCAAGTTAGCAGTGGCTTCCCTTTATCACAGAGAAACATTCTAGAATGTGAGACTGTTCAGTCCTCTCCCAGTCTGTTTGGGGGTATGAGATAAAATCCACACCAGGACAACACTGATTCTGAGTAAGGTCTCACTTAAAGTTACAGGATGATTTTGCAGACTGGCCATGTTGAATGACATCATGTTATTTAGAATCACTGCAAGCATAAAAGTAAAAATCCCACATTGGGAGCCTGTTGCTGCTGTTAGAGTGGCCTCTACTTCATGAGAAAAATGCTTTGCTGTAATGGGCACATCAGACCGGACGATCTGGTGGTCCCTTCTGGCCCAAACACTATGCCTCCATGGTGGTACACTGGGAAATACAAACAGGCAACTATTTGCCACAGAGTGTTGAGCGCACTCAATTCTATTGCAGACACTCCTGAGTCTGGTTCTTGGAAAATGGCTACAACACACAAAAAATACCCCACATTCAAGCCACCATGTAGCTATCAAGAGCCCTTCCACATTAACACTGTCCTTTTGGAGCACAGTTGTCCGCATATATGTCTATCACAGACACCAGAACATCTGAGCACCTCACCTTTAGTGAATTTATTTTCACAACATCCCTGTGAGGTAGGGAAGTGCTATTATCTCCCATTTTGCAGATGGGCAACTGAGACATAGAAAACATTACTTACCTTGTGCAGGGTCACACAGGAAGTTATGTTAGCCAGGAATGTAACCCCAGATCTCCAGAGTTCCAGTCCAATGCCTTAACCACAAGGTCATACCAAATTACCCCAGAAAGTGATTCAGAAAATAAAGTGAATATTCTCCAGGCACCTCAACTCTAATATGATGTTCTTTTATCTCCATTAGCTGACATGCTATCATTCCCTTTTTAAGAACATAAGAACAACCATACCGGGTCAGACCCAATGGTCCATCTAGCCCAATGTCCTGTCATTCAACAGGGGCCAGTGCCAGGTGCTTCGGTAATCCATTGCCTGTCATCCAGTCCCAGCTTCTGACAGTCAGAGGCTTAGGGACACCCAGAGCATGGGGTTGCGTCCCTGACTGTCTTGGCTAATAGCCACAGGTGGACCTAACCTCCATGAACTTATCGAATTATTTTTTCAGCCCAGTTAGAATTTTGGCCTTCACAAGATGCCTTGGCAATGAGTTCAACAGATTGACTGTGTTGGGAGAGAAGTACTGTCTTATGTTCGTTTTAAACCCGCTGCCTGTTATCTTCATTGGGTGACCCCTGGTTCTTGTGTTAGGTGAAGAGGTAAATAACACTTCCCTATTCACTTTCTCCACACGAGTCAGGATTTTATATTCCTCTATCATATCCTTGCTTAGTCATCTCTTTTCTAAGACAACCAGTCCCAATGTTTTTAATCTCTCCTTGTATGGAAGCTGTTCCATATTCCTATTCATTTTTATTGCCCTTTTCCAATTCTAACATATCTCTTTTGAGTTGGGATGACCAGACCTGCATATAGCATTCAAGGAGTGGGCATACCATAGATTTATATAGTGGCATTATATTTGCTGTCTTATCCTAATGGTTCTTAACATTCTGTTAGCTTTTTTTCACTGCTGCTGCACGTTGTGCAGATGTTGCCAGAGAACTATCCATGACTACTCCAAGATCATTCTTGACAGATAACAGCTAATTTAAAACCCATCATTTCATATGTATAGTAGGGATTATTTCTTCCTCAACATGCTTTACTTCTTCACTTATCAACATTGAATTTCATCTGTCAATTTGTTGCCCAGTCACCAAGTTTTGTGAGATCATTTTGTAACTCTTCGCAGTCAGTCTTGGGCTTAACTATCTTGAGGAACTTAGTATCATCTGCAAACTTTGCCACCTCACTGTTTACCCCTTTTCCTAGATCATTTATGAATATGTTGAACAGCACTGGTTCCAGTACAGATCTTTGGGGGACCCTGCTATTCAGGGTCGGCTTTAGGACGATTCAGCCGATTCGGCTGAATCGGGCCCTGCACCTAAAAGGGCCCCGCAGCTCTCCACACCCCTCTCCCAGCTCACTTCCCCCTCCTCCCCTCCCCAGAACGGTCCGCTCCCTTGCTCCTCCCCCTCCCCTGCTTCCCGCGAATCAGATGTTCGCAGGAAGTCTGAAAACAAGCAGAGGCAGGCGGGCAGCAGCAGGTAAGCTGGGGCGGAGGGGGATGTGAGGAGGAGGGCTCTAGGGAGGCGCAGCGCGGCCCAGTCTGGCCCTGGCCGAGCAGCTCCCTCCGGCCTGGCCCGGCCAAGTGGCTCCAGCCCCAGCGGCTCCGGCCCAGCCCGGCTCAGACCCCGGAGCACCGGCCTCGGTTCCAGCTGAGCACGCTGGCCAAGCATCCCCAGCGGCTGCAGCCCGGCTCGGGCCCTGGGGCCCCAGCCCTGGCCAAGCACCCCCAGCCCCAGCCCCAGTGGATCCGGCCCCAGGGCGCCAGCCCCCGTTCCAGCCGAGCGCACCAGCCCCAGTGACTCTGGCTCGCGCGCCGGCCCCGGTTCCGGCCAAGCGTGCCGGCCTGGCCCCGGCCGAGCACCCCCAGCCCCAGCGGCTCCACCCCCAGCCCCAGCGGCTCTGGCCCGGCTTGGGCCCCGGAGCACCGGTCCCAGTTCCGGCCGAGCGCGCTGGCTCCGGCCCAGCTCGGGCGCCAGCCCCTGGTCCTGGCTGAGCAGCGCTGGCCGAGCACCCCCGGCCCCAGCGGCTCCGGCCCGGCCCCAAGCCCCGCTACCCCGGCCGGAGCTCCGGCTGGAACGCAGCCCGATTCCTGGGGGCGGACCCTGCTCTTGCTAAAGCCAGCCCTGCTGCTATTTACCTCTTTTCATTGTGAAAGCTGGCCATTTATTCCTACTCTTTGCTTCCTATCTTTTAACCCGTTAGTGATCCATGAAAGGGCCTTCCCTCTGATCCCATAACAGCTTACTTTGCTTACAAGCCTTTAGTCTGGGACCTTGACGAAGGCTGTCTGAAAGTCCAAGTACACTAGATCGACTGGATCACCCTTGTCCATATGCTTTACTACATATATTGTTGTTTGAGCTATTAATTCTTTTTAATTTTTTGTCGCGACTTTATTTGATGAGCAATGAGATAATCAAGTATACCAAGAGTGAAAATCTGGCTGCACCAAAGTCAATAGCAAAACTCCCATTGACTTCAATGGGGACAGGATTTCACCCAAAGCATTCAAGTGTTTAAGAACATCTTTTATTGGACCAACCTCTGCAGCTGAAAGACACAAGCTTTCGAGCTTACACCAAGCTCTTCTTCAGATCTGTGTAAGCTCGAAAGCTTGTCTCTTTCACCAACAGAAGTTGATCCAATAAAAGATATTACCTCACCCACCTTGTCTCTCTAATATCCTGGGACCAACACATCTACAACACTGCAAAACAACATATAAGAATAGGAGCCTTTAAAGAAGACACATTTTGAATTTCAGTAACTTGGCCGTGGATTCCCATGGCGAAGCCAGTGAAAATTGCGGGTGCCAAAGGATGGCAGGAAAAAACTGACATATTCCTTACACAAAGGACGACACTTTGTCATATGACAAATCAATGGCATGCCAATGTTCGTTTTTCCACTCAAAATGATATTTAGTTACATATGCATCATACATATAATACATTATATTCTATACATATTTTAATTGCTTAAAGTTGCTAAAAGAAACACTCTTAAAAATTATACCTGGGGAAACATTTTTTCTGCAAAGTTTGGAGCAATTCCTTATCCCTCTGGAATATGGAGAGGATCACTTAACATAGTGACACTTGCTACATGCGATGCTGTGAACAGGAAGTAAGCCTTTGTTTCCAAAAACATTCCTGAGAACTTATGCAAACAATAACAAGTATTTTAAAAAGCATGCACAGAGCTGTCTCCTATTAACAATGCAGATCAAATGATTCAATCCAACTGCTTCTGCTTTGCCTAAATAAACGCCTGGATCATTCATCAAAGTGGGATTGTTTCCTAAAATATACTTCCTTGAACAGCACAGACAGCCTTTTTCTAGGATCCTGCAATGATGTCATGGGAAAAAGTTATAGGCAGTCTGACAAAGCCATTCAGATGGCTCAAAACGCTATTTCCCAAGGCTCCAGCCACACAGGTGCAGATTCAGCAGCCATCAAAGCTCGCTGTGATTAATGGATTTCTCCACCACATTACCTTCCGCTATCACATTGGGCTCTCATTTGAAGGCTGCTGGTCACTTAAACCCCAATCTTTAAAGCAGCCGTCTCAAGCTATGTAAGTTTGTTAGGCGCTCAGATAGCAGCGATGAGCTTGGCGTACAATAAATACAAAATTAACAGCTTCACTACTAGTGTTAGACCAGCTAGGTAGCTCAAAGCTAGCTCGGGTATGGCTACTCATGCTGCAGTCACACCTCTCATAGACATACCCTTCTGGCTCACCTGCGGTCACACAGGAAGTCTGTGGCAGGGCTGGGACAAGGTCTACTGGATCCTAGTCCAGTGCCTGCACCAAAAGACTGTTGGACATTCATTTCAGTTTCCCCCCTATTTACCAGTACAGTCAGTGCATTTGTTTTAACAGTCAGGGGCACAATCCCACCATAGGGTTTTGCTGAGAAACTGCCAGAGGAAGGCGTCTGGAGTAATAGTTCTTCATACTTCAAGACCACAGTCAAACAGCCTCGACTCGAGGTAGAACTGGTTATCTGTCTGAAAGTTCTAAAGGTGGAATTGGCGTTAAACAGGTAACACCTCCTGCCAGTGTTTCTCTGATACTGGGTTATATGCTTCAGCAGAGGAAAGGCTTTGAAGCCCAAAGGAAATACCCAGCAAACACAGCCAGCTGTTAGCTCAAACAGTATAATCGCTCGGCAGTTAGTAATCACAACTGATTAGGGTAGGTTTGGAAAGGTGTTACGTATGGGCAAATAGAATTTAAGTAATGAACGCTTGATCAAAAGGAACAGAATTGAGAAAGGAGCCCAAACTGTATAATACGCCTTTGATAACCAAGAACAAAAAGTTGCAGGGAGGGAGGGAGAGTAGGGAAGGGGCTGAATGAAGAATTATACCTGATAACTTGTCATTAAAGAGCTCGTGTAAAACTGCCCCTTCTAGACTGAGCATTCCTATTATTATTACTCTGTGGTAGAACCTAGAAGCCCAGTCATGATGGACCCCATGGTGCTATACAACCATGGAAAAAATAGACGGCCTCTGGCCCAAAAAGCTTACAACAGTCACTGTCTTGTGAAGCACAGAGTTCCGGGATGCTGGGCACACTCGAAGTGTTCCATTTGGTTTCAGCAGAAGCCTTCAGAGATGCTCCCTCTATTTAAATGGGGGAAGAAGAGTGCTAGGACCATGAATCTCTGAAAGCAGATTAAAGTTTAAGCGTTGCCCTGGACTGGATTTGAGGGGTGTATATACCCCAGAATGTGATCAAGCTAATTGCAACTGTATTATGTGCACTCAGCCACTCTGAATTAATAAAATAGACCGCCACATAGTTAAGGACTGATTTGAAGACCGGCTTTCAGAAGCAAGGTCATAACTACTGGCAGTTTTGCTAATCAGTATGGGAGAAGGGGAGGAAAACGTAAATAACTGAGAATTAAAAAAAAATATGTGGATGGACAGCCTTGAGTCTAGACGCCTCTGATAGTAAAAGTTATTGAAAGTTCAGAAAAAAGATGGTTTAGTAGGGGGTCATTATGATCTATGTGTTTTGTTATAAGTTAGTTATAAAAGTTGAGATAATAGAGTGTAATTAGGAGCAGTCTTCAGAAGCTATCCCGAGAGAGACGTTTTCCTGACATCTTTACTCCCCAGCAGGGAGGCGTTTGGCCAGCACTGACCTGTCGTTGATTACTCAATACCGTCTCAGAATATAGGTAAATATCTGGGATGTTCTAACCCTATTGCTTATGTTTGTGTGTGCTTAAATCAAATAAACTGCAGTATTAAACAAAAGCATAGGGGGAAAATGGGAGGTGCTAAACACCCATCAGCAGCTCTCCATCAGCTCCACACCTCCCAGCGCCTCCACCCACCAGCGGGCCCCGTGGATCAGCGCCTCCACCCTCCCTCCCCGCGCCTCTCGCCCGGCGCAATCAGTGGTTTTGCGGCATGCAGGAGGCTGGGGGGAAGGAGTGAGGAGGCAGTGCGCTCGGGGGCGGAAGTGGGTGGGAAGAGGCAGGGTGGGGACAGGACCTTAGGGGAAGGGGTGGAGTGGGGGCGGGGCCCAGGGCAGAGCCAGGGGTTGAGCAGCCCCTGGCACTTTGGAAAGTCGGCGCCTGTGAACAAAAGCATGCTGACTTACATTTAAATCTTGATCAGACAGAATCGCTGAGTTCCTGTTGATTTATTCCTTACGCCGCCTGAAGTTAAATAGTTAACTTGCCCCTGTTGGGGGGGTCAACCCCGGGTAACAGTCCTACTGCTAGAGTGGTTGGCAAATTGACCGCATGAACTAACTTCCAACATAAGCCACTTTAGCGTCTCACAGACAGGCCAGGGTTTTACCAAGTCTTCAGAAAGTGACGTGCATTTGGAACAATTAATGTGGAGCCGGATCCTGCCAACTCAGAGTCACCGTGAGATGTGTCGTGGCTTTCCGCAGTGCAGGATTGGGCTGAAATGCCTGTCTGTGTGTGGCTAGCGGGAAGCCATGGCAGGTAATATCCCCTCAAGTCCCAAGGTACACCAGTTATGTAGGGAACGGGCTTTTGTTCCACATTTAGCAGGCACTGAATGTGTGCACATAAGGCCTGGCTATCTCCTGAACCGTGGCAAACCTACTCCAGTTTTCATTGCAAATGTAAGCACCCAGTCAGACTTCAAGGGGACTCGAAGAGAGAATGATGAGCAGGATTTGGCCTAGCCTCAGTTCTCCCTCACAGGACAGAATACAAGATTTTTACTTTCATTTTGGACTCCAGGGCAACAGCGAGAGCTATAGAAAATGGATGACTAACAACCCAAATTCCAATGCCCTGGAAGCAGAATACCACAGGGCACTGCCAATTCTAAAGCCCTAGAATAGAACCACACCCTAACTGTGGGCTAGTCCTATTCAGCAGTGCAAGGAAGGATGGATGGTCACCACCCCATTTCTTCATCAGAGTAGGGGGTGGGTTCCTGATCCTCCACATAGCAAGCAAGTGGGCAAAGAGTAGGTGGAGCCTGGCTCTATGCCACCCCACCCACCACAGGCCAGAAAGCAGGGCTGACCAGGTGCAGACGAGGGGAGGAGATCATTTACCCCTCTCTCCACGCAAGTGTGGCACAAAGCAAGAGGAGGAACGGGGACAGAGTTACAATTCTTTCCTGGAGCAGCACAGCTATGTGCCACCCCTTACACAGCGATGAGGCTAAAGGCTCGATGTAGCATCCCTCACTCCAGGCCTGCTCAACTCGTAAAGCGGCGAGGGCCATATTACTCCAAAGAAAACAGCTGAGGGCCGTAACCCCCTGAGCGCTACCAAACCCTCCCCTCCCCCAGCGCCGCCCGCCCCACTGAAACAACCCCCCCAGTGCTGCCGAAACACACACACACACACCCCCCGCGCCACCTGCCCCGCGGAAACAAACCCTCCTTCCCCAGCGCCGCCCCACCGGAACAGCAGTATTGAACCTCGGTAATATGTTATAGCGGGCCCCTAAGGTAGTATAATTAAGGTACAAGAAAAATGTCTTTTTGCTAGAAGTAGAATAAGATCTTCCCCCCCACTTTGTAATCAATTGCCCTGTTGAATGAATGAGGTGTGAATGAGGAAGGCGTGGAAAGCAGGCACCTCCAGACAGCTGCAACCCTTGGAGAGGGCAGGGCTGGCTCTAGGATTTTTGCCACCCCAAGCCAAAAAATTTTTGGCCACCTCCCCTTTCTTTTTCGTGCCCCTCTGCCCCCGGCCCCACCCCAACTCCACCCCTTCCCCAAATCCCCAGCACCGCCTCCACCCCCGGCGTGCCACATTTCTCCCCCCCAATTGCTTCCCCCCCGTGACCTCCCGCCCTAGCTCACCTCCGCTCCGCCTGCTCCCCCGGGCATGCCGCCACTCCGCTTCTCCCCCCTCCCTCTCAGGCAAGGGAGGGCGGAGAAGTGGAGCAGCGGCACGTTCAGGGGAGCAGGTGGAGCAGAGGTGAGCTAGGGTGGGGGGGCGCAGGAAGTAACGGGGGGGGTAGAGGAACCACTCCCCACTCCAGATCACCTCCGCCACCTTCCCCAAGCGCCCCGCCGCTTGGCTTCTCCTCCCTCCCAGCCTTGCTGTGCGAAACAGCTGTTTCACATGCGGCAAGCCTGGGAGGGAGGGGGGAGAAGCGGAGCGGCAGTGGTGCGCTCAGGGGAGCAGGCGGAAGCAGAGCGGAGGTGAGCTGGGGCGGCGAGGGCACTTTTTCCCCATGCCCCGGAGTCGGTGCCTATGATGGCCGGCGCCAGAATGCCGCCTCTAGAAATGTGCCACCCCAAGCACCTGCTTGTTTTGCTGGTGCCTGGAGCCGGCCCTGGGAGAGGGGATGGGAGCCAGATCAGTAAAACAGGTCAGCCACCAACTCACCACTGACCTCCTCAACCCCCCTCCCCCGGCTCGCCTACTCACCCTCCGCCACTGCCTGCTCACTCGCCTTCTCCGCCCCCCCCCCCCCGCTCACCTGACCCCCTGCCACTGCCCGCCCACTCGCCTCCTCAGCCCTCCACCCGCCCGGCTCGCCTACTCATTCCCCGCCACTGCCCGCCCGCTCGCCTACTTTGCCCCCCTCCCTCACCCACCGCTTGCCTACTCACCCCCCACGCAGGCTGCACAGGGAGCCCACGCGGGCCGCATGCAGCCCCCGGGCCGCATGTTGCGCAGGCCTGCCTTAATCCAACAAGTTTCAGAGTAACAGCCGTGTTAGTCTGTATCCGCAAAATAAATAAATTTGTTAGTCTATAAGGTGCCACAAGTACTCCTGTTCTTCTTAATCCAACAAGCAATTTTCACCACAGAGGCATTGCATTTGTCTAAGATGCCATATGCCGTTTTCATGCAACAGAGAAGAGAGATGGCGACCGATAAATATATTTCTTTACGTCCATGGGTTGCCGTGTCATGGCACGCTGTATTGACAGCCACCGACAATCTCAGCCAAGAGACATGAGGAATATCATTTACCATTTGCATGGAGCTATAGCCCAAGAGAGAACTTGTCGCTTTGGCTGGTTGTTTCCCAGAATGTTTCTGCAAAGGATTCACATGGAAAGCAAACTGCCACTGGCATATATGTAATGCTTTGAAAGGCCATTTAAAGATGTGTTTGTATAACTATTGTGACCATGGTATGGCAATGCTAGAGTCATTGATACTGCATGGCAAACTCTGAAATACTATCGTTCTGAGAGTTCTCCTTCTGCATTTATTCCCCCCCTGCTTCTAATTATTAATGACGTTGGCACAAAAGCAGGATCTGTGTCTATTAAACCTGCATCTGCTTCTGCTTATTCCCATGCAAAGTTATAATCCTTTGTGTCGCCTCAACTGTGTGCGATGGAACTGATTTAGGATGTCCCAACTAGAGGAGTATGACCTCAGGTGGAGAATAAGCAGAACAGATCAACTCTGAAAGAAAACAATGCTAGTTTTGTGTAACATGCCAGAAGTAATAAATAAATTCAGAGATGAGCAGAGGGGAGAAGGGGAAGAAGCTAAGCAGAAAGGAAGGAAATCTGATGTACAGGCAGAAGAACTTTTAATTCAGAGTTTTACCTGTGGCGTCATGGTTCTTTACCGGTCTCTAGACAATTGCCTGAGAAGGGTTAAGCCACAATAGAGCCCAAATACATTTTGTTGTTTGCATCATGGTGTTAGGATGACATTACACCATCTGTATTGCAAAGTAGTTAAATCAGGATGCTGTGCTACACATCAGAAACATCGCGCTATGCAGGCCTCTTGGAAAGATGGGACCCAGAGGCATCTATCAATGGAGAAGTCACTGAGAATTCACATGTAGCTACAAGGAAATGAATGGATATTACAGGGAAGGTTGACTGTATAGTGGCTAGAACTTCAGGAATTTGTGTTGACTACACAGTTACAATCTGGATTTGGCCTGTGGAATATGCTAAAACTATGCTTGGTACCTGGGTCCTTTCAGCAATAAGTCAATTAGTTTATTGCAGTGCGCTTCCAATTGGTACCAACGGGCCATATATTTGGAATATAACAGATTCAAACACAAGCTCTCAGCCCCATTCACTTACTGGGCCTGAATGGGGCTTTCCAGGAGCAGTGAAACACAGGAAGAATTTTTTACAAGGCTGTTGCTTCCTTTATAGATGGAAAGACACAAGTTGAATGAAGCATGGCATAAAAAGGTCTATTCCTTCCCACTGCAGCGGTAGCCAGCATGAGAAAGAAGTGAAGAAATGTTGTTCTCTTGCTGCTAGGAAAGGCAATAAGAGGCGTGCAAATAGTCATTTTGATAAGAGTAGGCTATGCTAATCACGGAGGCAGGAATTGCTGAGAAGCACCAGTAAATGCTGCCACAAAGGGTCGTAGCAAGACTCCAGTACAGATGAAGACCAAGCACAGCTGGTGGGCAACAAATCGCATGCAAGCTTTGAGCTGTACGAGAGAACTTGCCCACCAGATCTTCCCAAAGTCTGGACTTTCTAATTCTAATCACTGCAAAATAGTCCTTCCCATCGACTGCTCCCTGTGATCTGATCTCTCTGAAAGCATGCAAGGTGGATCTAAATGAAAATGGAATTGCCTTGAAAATACAGAAAGGCGCCTAATAAATAACTATGACTGATACAGCTCTTAGGCATGAAGCTGTGTCACTACGGCATTAAATACAGACACTGGTTTTGTGGGTTTAGACAGTTTATTGATCACATTCCTTGTTATAGTTTCATTTAGCCCTTTACTTATTCAATACCAAGGGCCTGATCCTGAGAGGTGCTGGCCCCACCTGCAAGGTACAGCGTGCCCTCAGCTCCCGCTGAAGTTAATGGGAGCGGAGCATGCTCAGCGCTTTGCAGGATTGGGCCCTCCATCCATGATTAGGCTACCAGGCCTCTCTCCCAAAAGGTGCAGCTGAGCAGGATTTGATATTCCCTGCCTAAATAACTAGAAACACCCTTGCCCGGGTGCAAGGGCTTGGGTTTAAAGATTTTAAAGTGGGGTCGTGAGGTCTAGTTCATTCTGTTAGTCGTCCATAAAAGGTGACTGACAATAAGAATCATTTCCCTGCTCAGCTTAAAAAAAACCAACACAACAACCTGGAGTTTGTAGTGAAATAAACTCATTTTGCAGATTTCCCACAAGCTGAAAACGTATTGCATTTTAAACTATATATGTATGTCACCTAAGAAGAGCTGTCTGGAACCAAGAAATATCCTTGCTTGGAACCATCTCTATTCAAAAGCCAAGTTAGAAACATCCGAGAAGATTGGCTTTTATGTCCATTATAACTTTTTATAACATTTCTACTGTGGGGGAAGGTAGTTCGTGCTTTAGCTATGGCTCAATTCCAGCTTCTTTGCTCACCCTTCATGATTTTTCCTAGCATATTCCTTTTGGGTAAAGAATTCCATGCTTCCATCTCAGCCCAGAGGTGAAAGCAATTAAAGTTACACAATATAATTTGAGTTATTATACTGTGTAATAGATGTCTTCATACCACAATACCTGGGAACTGATGTTAATGGGGCGCATCTGTCAGTAAGACCCATGGCTATCGTTTTGTTTTTGTAGTCATAATCCTGACATGGGACTGACTGGAAAGCTCACGTCTGAGCAAGCAGCTTATCCCAGATTTTAACACCTATTCTATATGACTGGAAATCTGGGGAAGGGCCAGTTCTGATTCAGATTTTGAACCCTTGAGTTTGGATCTGGAGTTTTGGCTCATGCCATTTGAGAAATAAACGGATATCTAGGAGGTGCAGCTCCCCTCTGCTGGATTCATTTCTGTTGTTGGAGATAGGGGATGTCTATACTTAAAAATGCTTCAGCAGCTGAGCGGATGTAGCACTTCAGAGTAGATACAACCTACACTAATGGAGGGGTTCTCCCATTGGCATAGGTAATCCACCTCCCAGAGAGGCGGTAGGTAGGTTTGTGATGGGGTCCTGCTGGCCATCCTGGGGATTATCTCTGCCACTTGGTTCACCCTCTTCACATGGTGCTTCTCCTGTCATCCCTCTCACCCTGCGGACCCACCTCACTCCAGAAATCACAGCATCCTCTTTGTGACTCGGCCCGCCGGTCGGGTCACCAGACACGTTTCCCCCTTCCGGGATTCCCCAAAATCCTTCTATGGAAACATTCCCAGGCAATCTTCTCCTGTGCTGCCCTGATGGTGCCACTTCCCCAGCGGACAGTAGGAGAACCCGGGACCGCCCTCTACTCTGGGTTCCAGTCCAGGGACCCTCAGCTCAGCAGTTCTGGGCTCTACCCTCTCAGCCCTCACTGCGCCTTCCTGGACTGCTTTCTGCTTTTCCTGGTCCCCCGACCCTCTTCTCTGGAGTACCAGCTCCAAACCAACTCCCTCTTCCCAGGGAGTGACTGCTGCCTGCCTTCCTGCAGCCTTTCCTGTTCTCAGCGCCTGGGCTTCATAAACCACCTATTCCTGCTCAGCTGAGCCTTTTTTAATCAGCTCCCTGGCTACTCCTCCAGGTGTAACCTGGGCAGTTAATTGGCCTGCCTGGCCACTTTAACCCCTTCTAATCCCATGTGGAGTGAACATTCCATCACAAGGTTGACAAAAGATTTCTTCCATCTACTTAGCACTTTCTACACCAGAGATTAGGTCAGCGTAGCTACGTCTTTCGGGGTATGGATTTTCCTCACACTGAGAGACGTAGCTATGCGGATGTAAATTCCCAGTGTAGACCAATTCTTAGACAGTTAAGGTATCATGTACCTGCCATATAATTTGGTCATTGTTTCCTTTCACTCTTAATCCTTTTGTTTTCATCACCATATATGATCATTCTGTTGGGTTGAACGCCCATTGATTCACAATGGACATTTCTAGAGCCAAATACAATGTGAGCTACCTGTTGTAGGCATTATTAGAGCACTCATCACCATAATATGATGGACACACTAGGATAGTTATAGAGATCATATCTTGTACTTACATAGCCCCTTTTATCCAAGAATCACAAAGCACTTTACAAATATTGAGCTCCCACGTCATCTGTGTGAGCTAAAAAGCCATTAGACTCATTTTTAAAAGGTGGACAAACTGCGGTGCTGATGGGGTAAATGACTTGACCTGATTCTGCAAGCCTTACATGTGAGCAGTCCCACTGAAGTCAACAGAGCTCTTCAAATGAATAAGAATTATCAGAATAAGAACATAAGAATAGCCCTACTGGGTCAGAGCAAAGGTCCATCTAGACCAGTATCCTGTCTTCCGACAGTGGCCAGTGCCAGGTGCCCCAGAAGGAATGAACAGAACAGGGAATCATCATGTGATCCATCCTCTGTCGCCCATTCCCAGCTTCTGGCAAATGGAGGCTAGGGACATCATTCCTGCCCATCCTGGCTAATAGCCATTGATGGACCTATCCTCCATGAATTTATCTAGTTCTTTTTTGAACCCTCTTATGGTCTTAACCTTCACAACAGCCTCAGGCAAGGAGTTCCACAGATTGACTGTGAGTTGTGTGAAGAAATACTTCCTTTTATTTGTTTTAAATCTGCTGCCTATTAATTTCTTTGGTGACCCCTAGTTCTTGTGTTATGAGAAGTAGTAAGCAACACTTCCTTATCTACTTTCTCTACACAAGTCATGATTTTATAGATCTCAGTCACATCTCCCCTTAGGAGTCTCTTTTCCAAGCTGAAAAGTCACAGTCTTATTAAAATCTCTCCTCATATCCTTTTTGCGGATACAGACTAACACGGCTGTTACTCTGAAACATCTCCTCATATGGCAGCCGTTCCATACCCCTAATCATTTTTGTTGCCCTTTTCTGAACCTTTTCCAATTCCAATATACTTTTGGAAGTTGGGGCGACCACATCTGCGCACAGTATTCAAGATGTGGGTGTACCATGGATTTATAGAGAGGTAACATGATATTTTCTGTCCTATTATCTATCTCTTTCTTAATTATTCATAGTATTCTGTTAGTTTTTTGACTGCCGCGGCACATTGAGTGGATGTTTTCAGAGAACTATCCCCAATGACTCCAAGATCTTTTTCTTGAGTGGTCACAGCTAATTTAGACCCCAGCATTTCAGCATGAGTTAAGATTTGCAGGATTGGATCCTACATTTCTTTACTCTGACTTTTACCTAGCAGGGGAAGGCCACTGCTTTTAGCCTTTTCTAATGCCCTCAGCTTGTTGTCTGCAGCCATGCCACTAGAGGTGGATTACAGATTTATGGGGCCATGGGCCAGAGCAAGTGGGGGCCCCCTCCCCATCCCTTCCACCTGCAGTTGCCCTCCTCCAGCACTCCTACCGGAGAGCGGGGTCGGGGGCTTTCCCCGCTTCCCAGCAGGAGCTCCGGGCGGGCGGAACAGGGTCAGGGGCGCCCATTTTTCCAGGACCCCCCAGTTGGCCAGGTCCAGGGGCCTGGGCCCTGTTGGCCCAGTGGCTAATCCACCACTGCATGTCACTACCCATGATTGAAACACAATCCCCCATCATATAGAAACAGTTCTCTCTCCCTCCGCCATTGAGAGGCACTTCATCATGAAGCCTTACTATACTGATTTCACCAGCTACAGGTATGCCTACCCAACAAGCGCTACAGTAGAAGCTGAATACAGCTGAATTTTTCACATCCCTGAGCAACCTGGCTAGGTCAACCTAAGTTTTAGGTGTCAAATAGGCAGCAACTCTGCATCCTCCTGTGCCTGAAGAGTTGCCTCAGGCATCACATTTGTCTGGGATCGTTTATAAACTCTTCAAGGCAATGAGGCTGTCATTTGGGTACTTTGTTCTGAAAGCACTGCATCACTTATAACGCATTCCGGCAACTTTTAGGTTAAATGATCTCCTCCATGTGAATGATGGAATAAAGCAAATGGCCTCCTTGATGAGAATTGTCCAGCTATGGTCCTTTCCAGGTAAATCAATACAACTGCTTTCCCATTGCAACATGTGCTCCCTAATCGAGATAGCTGCCTTTATAAATGCATTAAACAACTTAAACACAATTGTTAGCCTAGAAATTACGGAATATATATATTAGTACATATTTTCAGAGTCTGCAGCAGGTGGGAGAAAGAAAATAATCCATCTTTCATCTAAGGGTATTTCTACACTACCCACCGGATCGGTGGGCAGCAATCAATCCAGTGGGGATCGATTTATCGCACCCAGTCTAGACGCGATAAATCGACCCCCGAACCCTCTCCCGTCGACTCCCGTACTCCAGCACCGCGAGAGGCGCAGGCGGAGTTGACGGGGGGAGCGGCAGCACTCGACTCACCGCAGCGAAAACACCGTTGTAAGTCGATCTAAGTACGGCGACTTCAACTACATTATGCACGTAGCTGAAGTTGCGTAACTTAGATCGATTCCCCCCCCCCCCCAGTGTAGACCAGGGCTAAGACGAGATTGTGGTTATGGCATGGGACTAGGACCTGGTTCAATTCCCTGTGTGAGCCATTCAGCTCCGTGACTCAGGTCACCATCTGTACATGGTGGGTAATACTTCCATTCTCAATTTCTCCTCGCTGTGTCTTGAATGGAAGAGCAGGCCAAGGTAGCTCAAAAGCGTCTCTTTCACCAACAGAATTGGTCCAACAAAAGATGTCACCTCACCCAGTCTGTCTCATTAATATCCTGGGACCAACATGGCTATAACAACACTGCAAACACACGTTGTCTTGTCGGTTTAGATTTTAAGCCAGTCAAGGCTCACCTCTTCCTACATGTTTGTACAGTGCCAAGCATAATGGGGCCATGATCTAAATTGGGCCCGTTCAGCAGTATTGTGAAATCAATAAAACTGGAATACACAAGGGGTTGCAATTAAATTCCTCACTAGGGCACGGCCACCCAGGAAAGGATCAGAAAACTTTTAAAGTTTGAGGCACATCCTTGTTGAAGTGGAAATAACGGCGCTTTGTCCCAAACGATATAAAATATGTATTACAATTAAATTTTCTATTGGCAAATTGCTCTACAATTGAAAACACAGATGCCCGAGTGAGGCAATTAGAATAATTGTAGTGTGCTAATTATAGTTTGATGGATTCTGCATGCTGTCAGCAATTATCTTTCAAGCACGCATTTTCTGAACGGAGTCCAAACCCATAAAAAGACACTCATATAATAAGCCATATCTTCCTCATTGGCATGCTTGGTCATTTTAAAGCCTTTTCTAAACAAAGACTTTGTAAGATCAAAGATGTAATTAAGTTTAATGAGGTTTTAGGAAGAAACACCCTTTGTATTCGATACACTCATTAGCAAACTCCTTGCATCAAACATTGGGAGAGAAAAAGCTTACATGACCTTGGGCTGTTGGAGGTGAGCTGTCCACCCAGTGCTGGGACCGTGCCACTCGCCCAGTGCTCCGGGGCTGGGGGTGCTTTGGTCACACCGCCCACCCAGTGCCCTGGTCATGCTGCCTGCCCAGTTGGGGTGCTCCAGCCACGCCGCCCGCCCGGCCTGCTGGGTCTGGGGGTGCTCTGGTTGCGCTGCCCATCCAGTGCTGGGGCGGGGGGGCGCTCCGGCTATGTTGCCTGCTGGGCCCACTGTGGCCTTGGGTGCACAAGGGGGCCGGGGGGGGGCGTGCTCTCGGCTCTGGCAGGGGTGGGGGGATGGAAGGGCAGGGGCAGGGCCTCAAGCAAAGGGGGAGGGGCAGGGGCTAGCCTCCCCCAATAGCATGTTCACCCACCACTCATGGTGCAGTAACTCCGCCATATGGATGCTTTGGACACATGGAAGTACCTAGTTCACATAAACGTCATCCTCTTTCAAAAGGACTACGGGCAAGTCTACACTACCAAATTAAGTCGACTTAACTTACATCGACATACAGCCCCCGCAGTAATTAAATTGCTTTTGCCTGTCTGCCCTACGCTGCTTGTGTCGGCGATGTGCGTCCTCACCAGGAGTGCTTGCCCCTATTTAACTGTCAGGGTGGGGCCTGGTGGGACAGCTTCTGACAGGCAGCAACAGTCAGTGTAAGCCATGCAGTGTCCACACCAGGGGTGGCCAACCTGAGCCTCAGAAGGAGCCAGAATTTACCAACGTACATGGCCAAAGAGCCACAGGAATATGTCAGCAGCTCCCATCAGCTCCAGCCCCCAGCGCCTCCCGCCCGCCAGCAGCCCCACCAGTCAGAGCCTCCTGCCTGCCGTAATCAGCTGTTTTACATGCGCAGGAGGCTCTGTGGGGGAGAGGGAGGAGCGAGGGCCTGGCAGGCTTGGGGAAGGGGCAGGGGGACTTGGGGGGAAGGTGTGGAGTGGGGGCAGGGCCTGGGGCAGAGCAGGGGGTTGAGCAGTGCGCACAATGGGACACTGGAAAGTTAGCATCTGTAGCTCCAGCCCCGGAGTCGGTGCCTATACAAGGAGCCGCGTATTAACCTCTGAAGAGCCGCATGTGGCTCCGGAGCCACAGGTTGGCCATCCCTGGTCTACACTGACACTGCATCGACCTAACTACAGCAATTTAAGCTTTATGCCTCTCGTGGGGGTGGAGTTATTAAGTCGGGGTAGTGGGTGAGTTACATCTGTGGGAGCTGGATTTTAGTGTAGACACTTAGGCTATGTCTACACTAGAAACTTCAAAGCGCTGCCGCAGGCTCGCCCAGCGCTCCTGGTAATCTACCTCCATGAGGGGAATAGCACCGAGTGCGGCTCCCAGCGCTTGGAGCCTGTCCACACTAGCGCTTTAAAGTGCTCAACTTGCTGCGCTCGGGGGGGGGGGGAGTGGTCTCATTCTCCCCCCGCCCCCCTGAGCCAGCAAGTTAGAGTGCTATAAAATGTAAGTGTTGACAACCCCTTACAGAGTTTGGGCCGTGTAAGCTGCTTTATGTCAGCCTAACTCTGTAGTGTAGACCAGGGCTTAGTTAACGCGAATTAGGTACCTTTTAATTCACACCTACAGCATCCACGTGGGAGAGTTACAGCACCACAGGCTAGTGCATGTGACAGTAAACCCCTATAATCTGAACTGCGGGGCCCTCTAGACAAGTCCTAAATTAGGTCCCTAAATCAGAATTTAAAGCCAGGATTTTCAAATTGGTGAGTAATTTTGGGTGCTCAGCATGTTAAAACAACCTGATTTTCAAAAGTGCTGAGTAACCACCCTCTGAGCATTATCCTTCTTTAAAAAGAGTCTCACCTTGGGTAACAAAAACCCACAAGTCACTTAAAAATGCAGGCCTAGAAGCCTAACTTTACGCTCCTGTTTTTTAAAATCTTTGACTGTATTTTTGCACAATCTCAGTCTTCATTGTAATGAATCTACTCTACTCTCCCTTTTCCAGATTCTCTGGCAGGATCTGTGTGATATGCACTGCTTGCTTTAACTCAAAGAAAAGTACCTGCAAATGATTAGAGAGGACTAAAACCACAATCTCCTCCCCCACCCCTTTTCTCCAGCACTCACATTTTGCATGAAACCAGACCCGCCCCCTGCTTTGGTTTGCATAACAAAAGCCTAGCCAACAAGGTTTTATCTAAACAAAAGCCCTGTCTAGAAATAATGCCTATTGATTCCTCCCAGAGAGATTTAGGGTCTAGTCCACACAATAAATGCAGTGTCTGCAATGAAAGGTCAGCTCGGCATTAAAGCCCGAAAACAAAAACCCCTCACTCTGCAGCAGTGAGTTGTGTGTGAAGCTGCCTTATGGGAAGACAAGAGGCAGCTTGGTCCAAGAAAATACGGTTAGAAGCCAAAAACTCTTGAGGTCTTCCCCTGACGGTGTGACATAGGGCAGGTCACTTCACTGCTCTCTGACTCAGTTTCCCCATCTCTAAACCAGGGATCAGACTTCCCTGTTAGCAGTCAAAGCTTTGTGCAATTAGTGTACCAATGAGCACCCTACACTGGGTCAGATCAAAGGTCCATATAACCCAGTATCTTGTCTTCTGACAGTGGCCAATGTCAGGTGCTTCAGAGGAATAAACAGAACAAGTAATCATCAAGTGATCCATCCCCTGTCGCCTATTCCCAGCTTGGAGTCATAGACTTTAAGGTCCCCTAACCTATGTCTGAGCTACTGAAGTCCTCAAATCATGGTTTAAAGCTTCTGGCACCATCCCTGCCCATGCTGGCTAATAGCCATTGATGGACCTATCCTCCATGAATTTATCTGGTTCTTTTGTGAACCCTGTTATAGTCTTGGCCTTCACAACATCCTCCGGCAAAGAGTTCTGCAGGTTGATTGTGCATTGTGTGATGAAATACTTCCTATTGTTTGTTTTAAACCTGCTGCCTATTCATTAGGTGACCCCAAGTTCTTGTGTTATGAGAAGAAGTCAACACCTCCTTACCCCAGCATCCTAGTAGCCCCATTCTAGGGGTCACCCATCCTACCCACCCCGCCCAAGAGTTACTGCAGAGTATGGTCCCACTTACAGGGCAGGATTTGCTTGCGGCCCAGGAACATAGGCTACAAAAAATAGCTGTGTGCATGGGACTTGGGAACCATCTTCCCCACCACAGTGGGCAGCCTGGTGTGCAGGGGATTGTCGGTATTCATGCCACTTCCACCTCAACACCGTTGTGTCTCTGAAGGGAGAGAGGAAAAGCTACCCTTTGGATCCCACCTACAGCCCTTTCCTGCTTTCTTGGATAGCTTTTAGAATGAAGCTACGAGCGATACACGAACAAACAGTTGTGCTGCCACTATTTTAATTAAGGGATCGATCCCACCTCCCGTATCCCAGCTGGACGTGCCCTCTAAGGAAGAAGGGAGGGGAACCAAAGAAATTTAGCCATCCGTTCTCCCAGGTAAAGTGTTCTCACTACTTAACCCAGGAGGGGGGCAACCCCTCAGTTGGCAAATAGAGCCCATCTCAGCCTGCAGTCAGTCCACAAAGACAGATGCCATGCAGAACTCCACAGGCATCTGGCTGCAGTGATCTGGTTGCAGAATGGGAGCCATATCAAGCCGCACAGGGCTGGAAATACTTATACTTTGTTCCTAGCACGCACACACAAACACAATGGCCAGAATTGTCAAGTGCTGAGCCCCCACTGCTGGGTCCAGTTTGTCCAAAGGGCCCAGCTCCTACGTAGGCGCTGAATAAGTGGCCAGGCTTCAGGATGGCTCCGCGCCCTGCACACTCAGCTCTTTCGAAAACACTGCTCCAGTGGTGGCAACGGAGCACCTGAAAACTCTGGGACTCAGAGCCTAGCCTAGGGTTTATATTCTCCAAAGTGGGGACAAAAGCCTGGAGGGATATCTCCCCAGTAGAATCTATTCTGAAAAATCAATGTGATTTGGTGCAGCTGGGTCCATTCCAAAAGGCCAAAGGTTTGCTCTTCAGAAGCTTTTTTTTTTGATGCATTAGTATTTTCTCTCTGACAGGGATGGGAGAGGAGTCTAGAGTAGGGGTGGCCACCCTGTGGCTCCGGAGCCACATGCGGCTCTTCAGAAGTTACTATGCGGCTCCTCGTATAGGCACTGACTCCGGGGCTGGAGTTACAGGCACCAACTTTCCAATGTGCCGGGGGGGGGGGTGCTCACTGCTCAACTCCTGGCTCTGCCCTAGGCCCTGCCCCCACTCCATCCCTTCCCGCCCCCTCCCCTGAGCCTGCCGTGCCCTCGCTCCTTCTCCCTCCCTCCCCCAGAGCCTCCTGCATGCCTCAAAACAGCTGATCGATAGGAGCGGGGAGGGAGGGGGAGGGGGAGGCGCTGATTGGCAGGGCTGCTAGTGGGCAGGAGGCACTGGGAGTGTGTGGGGGGGAAGCTGATGTGGGGCTGCTGATGTATTACTGTGGCTCTTTGGCAATGTACATTGGTAAATTCTGGCTCCATCTCCGGCTCAGGTTGGCCACCCCGGTTTAGAGATAGGGTAACTCCACCTGAGTCATAGACACATTTCCCTTCAGGCTGGTGTCAGAATTTTAAACTAGAGGCTCCCAATGAATCACCAACTAGTACATCCCTGTACTACAGCCACTGTGATATTGACTCAGAGGCAGGGAAGAGCTCTTTCCTTCTTGGGACATCAACAGTCTCCACGGTGCTATACTTTGTCTAGTTTCAGAGTAACAGCCGTGTTAGTCTGTATCCGCAAAAAGAAGAACAGGAGTACTTGTGGCACCTTAGAGACTAACAAATTTATTAGAGCATAAGCTTTCGTGGACTACAGCCCACTTCTTCGGATGCATATAGACATTGTCTAATGTCGCATTCGACAGTTTAAGAAATCAGGGCTCTCCTCTTCAGATTTTCTGGCCCCTGTTCCCTTTTACGCCTCTCTCTCTGGATGTCCCTTTGGCAGGTAGACATTCAGTACCCCATTGATCTTTGAGAACAAAGTAAACAAGGGATATGTGACACCAGTCCTTTCCAGCCCCAACATTTGTTTACTGTCAATGATATATTGGCCCAATAAAGAGATCGTGTTACCTACTTCAGCAGAGTCTGTGGATGGGCTCTTCACTCTGCAAATAACCTTCATCCAAATCAGAGAACAAGAGGCTTGGTTTCTCCTGCAAGGTCCCATAATAAGACTGACCCTCCCAGTGCTGTCCTGCTTGGACCCAAAGACTTCCTGAGATAAGTCCAACCTTTTCTATAAACTAGCTACTCCTTTTCCAGCAGTACCAAGCTAGTAGATTAAATTACCCCAGATGCAACTGACCCCAGGCCCTTAACCCCTTCTTTTCTGGTTCCAATCCCCTACAAACACAATAGTTGAAACAGGATTGGGCTTTTTTCGGGGGGTCGGGGGGCTCTACATCCTGGTTGTCCTGGAGGACACTGCAGCACAAGATCACCGACTGTTTGTGGAAGGTGCTATGTTAGCAGTGTGTAATTCTAACATTAGTGTATGCAAGTATTCATTGCTCAGTTTTAACAGCAAGGAATCAGTGCATTTCACTGAATCGCAAGTGAGGATAAACATGTCAAGAAGAGTCAGCTGATATTCTTAAATGCTCTACAGAGTCTTAGGTTTTTGAAAAAAAACAAAACCCATCATCCAAACGTGTTCTAGTGCATGCTCGAATACCATAGCAATGAGTGTGGTATAAGAATCTGAACAGTCTATTTATCTAATCCTGATGTCTTCAGGTGGTCTAGTGGCTAAGGCATTGGGCTAGGACTCAGAAGATCTGTGTTCAGTTCCCAAGATCTGTAGGGTCTTAAGCAAGTATCTTGAGGCCTTGTATTCAAGAGTTAATGGAAATTGCAGTGCTCAGAACCGGGGGGGACGGACACCTAGCCTTTAACCTCAGTTCTTCTCCTGAGAAATATAGATTATAATGCTTCCTCTCCCCCACCCTTTGTCTCTAAGAAATTTGAGGGAGGGACTATCTTTTACTATAACTCTGTATAGCACCAAGCATAATAGGGCCCTGATCTCACTGGAGATATCTAGGGACTACTGTGATACAAATAAAAATGGACAGTATTTGTGGCACTGTAGCAATTTATGCCAATTATGTGACCCCCCCCCCCCGCTAAGACTGCTATTCCATATTGCTAGAATATAGTAAAAAAAAATCTAAGTTTGTCATTAAGTTTATATTTCCACTACAAGTGGCAGACTCTGTTATGTCCACATATCAGCCTTCAACAGCAGGGACTATAGCATTTCTCCAATATACAAAAGAGAAGTTACAGCAGAAGCCCACCTGTGATAATTCCTAGACTGATCTGACCAGGTAAGTGGACCTGGGGCAGATCCCAGCCCCCCAGTTCTTTTCACAGAGGACAAGAGACACTTGCTTGGTACATGAAAGGAAAAATAAAACCTCTTTTGGGCCAAATGCTTAGTATTTTATTTTAAAAGTCAGTGCAAAAACTTCCTTAAAGTACTCTGCTTCTCCGGCTGCTTCTGCAGCATAGCACCAAATGTTAAATGACCCAACCAAACTACATACAGTTAGCAGTTCCCCTGCAAGGAGCAAAGAACAGATTTTCCTCCATGCAGTAGCAGCTATAACAATCTCATTAACCACCACTGCCCCTTATATGTACTGCAGCAAACTGGCTACAGGTACCCTGACCTCTTCCCTTGAGCTCTGAAAAGATTCCTTTGGGTCCAAGTGTCCCTCTACCACGTAGATGAATGTAGGTAAAACAAGAAGAATGATCCTGCACCCATTGAAGTAAATGACAAAGTGCTCGGTGACTTTAATGATGCAGCATTAGATGCCAAGAAAACGGAGAGTCCCTAAGATCTATATCAGCTGTCACAGGGTCTCAACTTTGTAGATAATATTAGGTGCATTTTCATCATGACATGTGAACACCAGTGCTAATGGAAGGGCGTGTTCATGTTTTCCCCTCTAATGTCTGAAAAGTAAACATGAAAATGGAAATTTTATTTTGAAAATTAAGAAAAATAACCACCATTTTATTCTGATTCTGATGATACCAAGTCCCTCTTCTTGCTCCCACTCAAATCGGTGCGAATGTTTTCTTGGGGCCTGATTTTCAGAAGTGCTGAGTACTCACAGCTGCAGCTAAAACCAGTGAGAGTTGCAGTTGCTGAACACTTGTGAAAATCAGACCCTTCATGTCTGAACATGCAGCAACTATACTAACAAATGAACCAGTTTGAAAAAGAGTGAATTTCTGTGTAGACTTGACTTCTAGAGGTGATGGTTTAAAGCTCTCCACCTGGATCTTCTAACTCATTGTGCAGAAATGTGACAACTGCACAATGCCTCATTATTTCAGTTCCATAGGACACTTGGAGAAACCGTATGTGTAGGCTGCAAAACTAGGGCAGACAAAGATGATGGAGCCCTTGCCACAAACAAAAGAATCCCCCCTGGTTAGCAGCCAAAGGTTCCTAATTCTGACAGGGCAGGAATACAGTGTGGTACCTTTTCACAAGGGCAAAACCAGAGAATTTGCTGTTAGTTTTGGCCAGGAAGCATCTGTGACTGTGTGTGGGCCACAGGTAAAATAACAGTACCAAAAAGAGATTGCTTGATTGGTAGCCAACGTCTTGACATAGAATGGAATTGCTTGACATGGCACCTATAAGCCATCCAAGCCTCTGTTAGCAAAGCACAGACATGTCTAAGTGAGAAAAGTGTATGTTTGCCTTTCGAGTCTATCAGCTGTTAGCATGTTGTCATTTAGCCTCATATAATCCTCCCCTGAGTGTCGACATCACTGTTCTCTCCAAGTACACTCAGACCAATCAGCAAGATGTTGTCAGTTTGGGCAAACTTCCATAAATGGGTATGGAGAGTAGACATGACTTCATGCTCCTTACTAGACTGGGGACATTGCCAAAACACTGAATCCCCTTTTCTACTGACACAGTGGAGAGAGATTTTCAGATCTTGACTCATATGCTTTGCACTTCATGGCAAGCAAACCACAGACATCTGTGGTGACTTTGTGGCCAAAGCCGCAGAGTTCTGATATTTTGTTGAATAAGGCTGTTAGCAGATTTGCAATCACACACAAATTCTTTTTCCGCAGACCTGCTGTTTCCTCAAAATAAGATGAAGCTAGAACAGCAAGATTTCAAGTGGCAGCATTTTTATGTGTCCGGGGCAACCTTTATGAACAAATCTGAATAAAGAATGTTGCCACTATTATATGTTAAAAAAACAAGAACAGGTGTCTCTTAGAAGATAAACCGAGCATTTAAACTTTATGTAGGTATAGTGCCCAATCCCATTAAGTCAATGGGGCTCTGTTCCAGCAATGCTGCAACTGACTGCAAGTTCAAGGGAGTTGACTGCAGGACTGGACCATGGAAATTTTGTTGGAGTCAGTGGAAGCAGAATCAGGCCCATACTAGTTGCTTCTCTTCCAAAAGATAAATTCATCCCTTCACACAGATCTAGCTGCAGGATCAGGGCCCATGTGAGTGGTTATACAGTGTACCCTCATAGCCTGGTGTGTTGAGAAGGCCAACTACTGCCTTCCAACGAAACAGTGTATGGGCCTGATCCAAAGTCAACTGGAGTGTTTCTGTTGACTTTAATGAGCTTTGGTCAGGCCTTAAATGCATGCGTGGAAGTGTATTGCTGCTTTTATCAACTTTTCTGTAACATTTTTGTAACAACTGTCTAATGGGTCATGATTTGACTAATTTTGGAATGCAGGCTCTTTGGAGCATATCATCCATTAGGCATGGACTCCCCTATCTGTCTGTATCCATCTGTCGTCTCTTGTATTATACCCAGATCGTAAACTCTTAGGGCAGGGATCATATTTTTAGTGTATGTTTTTATATTACCCATATGCAAATAGTAGGCATAGCAAAAAATAAAAATGTTAAAGCTGCCCTCCTTCTCCAATTATTGCTTTTAGAGTTCAGCACTGGTTTAGGAAGAAGATAATTCTTTCCTCTGCTCTTCCCTGTACAATGGGGATTATAATACTTACCCATATTTGCAAGGCACTTTTGATACCTATGCTAAAACCAGTGCTATATATGTGCAAAATCTATAGTATAATTAATTAATTGTAATTATGTATATTGATTATATTATATTGGAGACAAACTCAGGATTCCCTATGTTGGTTTTTGACAAACTTGGTTAGCTGAAAGAAGAAGAACAGGAGTACTTGTGGCACCTTAGAGACTAACAAATTTATTAGAGCATAAGCTTTCGTGGACTACAGCCCACTTCTTCGGATGCATATCGTGGGCTGTAGTCCACGAAAGCTTATGCTCTAATAAATTTGTTAGTCTCTAAGGTGCCACAAGTACTCCTGTTCTTCTTTTTGCAGATACAGACTAACACGGCTGTTACTCTGAAACTT